>NC_057814.1:541060907-541067008 GCF_018294505.1 Triticum aestivum
ACCGGTCTGCCCGTGCCTCCTAGCTTAGATAAGTTCAGGTTACCCACCAATTCCCATACCCTCGCTGCCCTGAGTTTTTACAGGAGGCATGTGGTGTCCCTCCCCCTCCCAGATCCACATTCCTTAGTCAAGAGAGTCGCAGCCTAAGCCTGACCACATATCCTGGGGAGCCCGACGAGCATACTGCCAAAAAGAGGTTTATCATGGCCTCTCCGGCGGACGATGGCGAGGTGGCAGCCATTAGTGCCGACCCGTCGATCCCGGAGGAACACCTTGCCATGGAAGCCGGCGAGGACGTTGACTATGTTGCCATGCCGAAGGCTTCACGTCAGCGGGCTCGCGTATTACTGTATCTCAGGAAAGCCGACTATGACATGAAGCTCGTCGACAGCGGCGGCTTCATGCGGGCCATGTCACAGGGTAAGTGGTCCATCCCCAACCCCTCTGGTTCAACCACCATTGATTTATTCGAAGGCCCTACTGCTGATCTCCTCCGTCACGCGGTCAAGGATTTGCGATCCTTGTACGTCATCAAGCCCATTTTGTCATTTCTGAAGGACACGTTATACGGCGACAGCTTGGGATCCTCAGCTGCCAAGTCAGATCTCATCGACCACGACCACGAGAAGGGCATCCACTACGGCTCTTCCTAGGTGAAACAACCCATCTGTAACATCAGGGGAGCGTACCATGGGTCTGTGCTCTTCCGAGTGGAAGGATCCCGTCCATGACAAGTCAGGCAATATCCTATCAACAAATCTTTCTTTTTCTAGCTAGCCAACTTGTACCCTTTGTTGTAGTAGCTTTTGCCATGCGGTGTTTTAACTGTGCCATGTTTAATTATTTTAGTTATGCAAAAATGTAATGTTCAATAGGGCTATGTGATGTTTAAGTATGAATTGTCCACTTCAGTTTCGGTATTTGGTTGTTAGGTTGGTTGCAGTGAGCATTTGTCCAGTTTTCAAGTAGATGCTTTGTTTATCTGTATTTGGTTGTTAGGTTGGTTGCAGTGATCATTTGTCCAGTTTTCAAGCAAATGTCTTGTTTATCTATATTTGGTTGTTAGGTTGGTTGCAGTGAGTATTTGTCTAGCTTTCAAGCAGATGCCTTGTTTATCTGTATTTGGTTGCTAGATTGGTTGGAGTGACCATTTGTCCAGTTTTCAAGCAGATGCCTTGTTTATCTGTATTTGCTTGTTAGGTTGGTTGTAGTGAGCCTCTGTCTAGTTTTCAATGGCTATATTTGGTTGTTATAGTGATCATATATGCCTTTTTTATTTCAGTTATTCACAATGTGATATTCATTATGTGCAAGTCCGAATTGTGCAGTTCGATTTCATCAATACCAGTTTGAACAACTATATTTGGTTCCTTTTATGCCTGGAAGTTAACACATGCCCTTTAATTCAGTTTTACACAATTATCTAGTGTGATATTTAAGCATGAGCTACGTTCTATTCATTTTCAACAATACCAATTTGAGTTACAATATTTGGTGGCTGTTAAGCCTATTGTAGTTAACATTCCCTTCCATTTTTTATCTCCTTTAACAACATGTTGAAACAAACACATTCAAGCTATCTTTTGGACATAATGTTTTTTTACCATGGCTATATTTGTTTGATGTTAAGCTTGCTTTACTTATCATGCCTTTCCATGTACTTATGCAGGACAACAACAGGATTGGCCAGCATTTTCCACCGAGGTTAGCTTCATCCCTCGGCTTATACCCCTCCCCCCCTCCGTGCGCGTTCCATAATGTAGTGCATATAGATCCACACTTGGACACTTTTTAGCTTCTAATATTGACTTGTTGCTTGTAGGTACATATGTCCTCGGCAAAGATCCACACATCGACCCTTTTAGCGTATGGGGCAATGACATATTCATGAACTAGCATCAAGTGAGGAAACTGATAAGGATTATTAGCAAAAAGATACGAATGATGGCAATTAAATTATTTGTTGACACTCTATCCAACACAACAGTGAACCGTAGGATGGTAACTATGAACTCTGTAGCCTTCTCTTTTTACTGCCCATAATGAGTTGTTAGACAACAATGTCTGAATCTTTTTCGTTTGCAGCAATTTCCAAAGCAGTGTACTCAAGAATACCTCGCACAGTACATGATTGGTGGACATGCAATGAAGGTTAAAGTATTTCATCGAGACTACATTGAGCATTGCGAAGTCCTAATAAAGACAGTGAAGGATGGGCGAGCGACCATCACAAGGGGTTGACCTAGAGTCGTGCGCGCATTAGGCATGGAGGAGGGCACAATATGGGCATTCCTCTTCACCTTCTCCAGCAACCAGAATGTCTTTCCCTCTCTCTTTACAGTCTTTAGTACAATTGTGATTCATCATTGTTTATTTGGTGCTTCTGTAGTTCTTCAGTATATGTACATGTGCATCGAATTATACATTTGTCCTTGAACCTATTTATAATATAAACATGGTTTGATATGAAATAAGTGATTGCCTACTTTCAAATTCAAAATCTATGAATTTTAAATGTAGGGATTAAATTAGGGATAAATTATGCTCTGCAGGCCATTACACTACACACGGTTTACGCAAGCAAAACATCTGTGACAAACATCAAGATCAGACATGTTTCTCATACCACTGTGTGTCGATGAATCTCTACTGCACACACAATCAGCCACGAAAAAACGTGTGAGGTTAACAACAACAACAACGCACATAGTTCCTTTTTATTAAATGTTTGTGGAAGTCAACTTATCGCACACGCTTGGCAATTATGGACTGTTTATGATGTCGTGCGCAGCATCGTAAACATTTGCTCATATAAGAACACGTGTGATAGGCCTTCATCCAACATGGGTACTACAGATGAATCGTGTAGGATACATTCAATCTCCGCATATAGTTTTGTAGGGACAAGTATATGCACTCTTACATCGAATTGCATACGGTCAGGAAAAAGTAAATGTGTGTGATAGTCTCCTTATCATACACGCTTTACAATCGTGAAGTCTTTGTGATGTGACGCGCATCGTAAATGTTGCACCACAGAATACCGAATGCGATGCTAATGCAAGCACACACGAGTAGCAAGGATGGAGCATTTGGGATCTTTGACATATCACAAACAGTTGTGTGACGACTCACATTTGGGATAGATGCCGGCATCGCATACGCTTAGTTCTACAAAAAGTATGCATTCCTACTCCCTATCCCCGGAGGTTTCTGGGTCGTGTGGGAAGGACCCCCTTATCGCACAGACAGGCAAGGCGCCGGTTTAAAACTCCATCACGGAAAGGGGTTAAAAACCGTTTGTATAGCAGGTCGCTGCATGAGTGTATGCTTAATGCTTGTCACTAGGGCCCGAGTGCCATGATTTCATATCTGAACCCTCTATGTTTTCATGAATATATTTGAGTTCTTGATCCTATTTGCTAGTTATATGCACTTGTTATTGTTCCGATCCATAGACCCCAAAGTGACAATCTCCAGGGATGACTGTAATTCGAGGAGTTCATGTATTCACCATGTGTTAATGCTTTGTTCTGGTTCTCTATTAAAAGGAGGCCTCAATATCCCTTAGTTTCCTTATGGACCCCGCTACCACAGGAGGGTAGGATAAAAGATGCCATGCAAGTTCTTATTGATGAATTGGAGCTATTGTGTATCGCTCTAGGTTGTGACTATTATATGATGATTGTTATCCAACACAAATATCCATCACTGATCCAATGCCTACACTTATCTCATATTGATCTTTATTAAGTTACTACCATTGTTGATGCTGTTACAATCACTACAAAACTGCTACAGTTATTGTTACTATTTCTACTATTATTATTGCTGTCAAACCATCATACTAATGTGCTACTAAACACTTTGGTGCAGATATTTAGTTCTCCAGGTGGGTAAAATTGACAACTCAACTGCTAATACTCATAAATATTCTCTCGCTCCCCTTGTGTCGATTCAATAAATTTGGGTGAAATACTGCCCTCAGAGACTCTCGTGATCCCCTATACTTGTGGGTTATCATGCTGCTGCTCTGTTTGCTACAAAACTGTTACTACTATTCTGCTACTGTTACCGTTACTATTGCTATCACTGCTATCATATTATTGTGCTACTAATAAATTGCTACAAGCAAGTGATTCTCAGGTGTGTGACGGGGCCTATACTCGGGGTGATGGAAATATGCCCTAGAGGCAATAATAAAATGGTTATTATTATATTTCCTTAATCATGATAAAGGTTTATTATTCATGCTATAATTGTATTGATCGGAAACTTAAATACATGTGTGAATACATAAACAAATACTGTGTCCTTAGTAAGCCTCTACTAGACTAGCTCGTTGATCAAAGATGGTTAAGTTTTCCTAAGCATAGACATGTGTTGTCATTTGATAACGGGATCACATCATTAGGAGAATGATGTGATGGACAAGACCCATCCGTTAGCTTAGCATATTGATCGTTCAGTTTATTGCTATTGCTTTCTTAATGTCAAATACACATTCCTTCGACTATGAGATTATGCCACTCCCGGATACCGGAGGAATATCTTGTGTGCTATCAAATATCACAACGTAACTGGGTGATCATAAAGATGCTATACAGGTGTCTGCGAAGGTGTTTGTTGAGTTGGCATATATCGAGATTAGGATTTGTCACTCCGAGTATCGAAGAGGTATCTCTGGGCCCTCTCGGTATTGCACATCATAAGAAGCCTTGCAAGCAAAGTGACTAATGAGATAGTTGCAACATGATGTATTACGGAACGAGTAAAGAGACTTGCCGGTAACGAGATTGAACTAGGTATGAAGATACCGACGATCGAATCTCGGGCGAGTAACATACTATTGGACAAAGGGAATTACATATGTTTTCATAAGGTTCGACCGATAAAGATCTTCGTAGAATATGTAGGAGCCAATATGGGCATCCAGGTTCCGCTATTGGTTATTGACCGGAGAGGTGTCTCGGTCATGTCTACATAGTTCTCGAACCCGTAGGGTCCGCACGCTTAACGTTGGTTGACGATATAGTGTTATATGAGTTATATGATTTGGTGACCAAATGTTGTTCGGAGTCCCAGGTGAGATCACAGACATGAGGAGGAGCTTCGGAATGGTTCGGAGGTAAAGATTGATATATAGGACAATGGTATTCGGACACCGGAAGTGCTTCGGAGTGTACCGGGTAGTCATCAGAATACCGGAGGGGGTAATGGGCCTATTGGGCAATTAGAGGGGAGCACACCGGCCCACAAGGGGCTGCCACACCCCCTATGGCAGCCGGCCAAGTGGGAGAAAGGAAAGGGGGGATTCGGCCTCCCCCTTCCTTCCCTCTCCCCCCTTGCCCCCTTTGGCAAATATGGTAAGGGGGCGCCACTTGGGAAGGACCCCAAGTAGCTAGGATTCGGCCTACTTGGGGGCGCCTCCTGGCTGCTCCCTCCTTCCCCCCACCTATATATATGTGGGAGGGGGCGCCACACAGGACCACGACAATTGCTTAGCAGTGTGTGGCGCCCCTCTCCATCGTTTACACCCTCGGTCATATTTTCATAGTGCTTAGGCGAAGCCTTGCGGAGATAGTTTCACCATCACCGTCACCACTCCGTCGTGCTGCCGGAACTCATCCACTACTTCGCCGTCTTGCTGGATCAAGAAGGCGAGGACGTCACCAAGCTGAACGTGTGCTGAATGCGGAGGTGCCTGTGACGCCCGGATAATCATGCTACAGTAATCCCACGTTAACGGTGCCACGTCACCCCGGTTACTGTTGCTAATCTCGCGTTGGATCAAAAACTTCTCAAATTCAAAAGTTTAAATAAATGTCAGACGTCAAACCTTTCAAAAGTTAAAACAAAATTGTCTGGGAAGTGCCATATTTTGCATATGTAAATATGGTGTAATAAACACATTTTTATAAAATGCCTAAATGGTTTAAAATGAAATAAAACAGAAAAGAAAATAAATAAAAGAAAGAAAATACAAAAGAGAAAAACAAACTAGCAAAAAAAACAAAAGGGCTAACACCCCTCCCACTGGGCTCAGGCCCAGCAGGGCACCGGCCCAACCGGACCAACCGCCCCCCACTCCCCATACCCCC
>NC_057814.1:541067334-541074663 GCF_018294505.1 Triticum aestivum
ATCTCCCCCCTCTCTCCCCTGATTGGATCGGGATCGGAGGAGGAGGCCGGCCGGTTCGCCCGTCGACGTCCTTCGCCGGCTCGCCCCCGCCACTCGACGCGCTCGCCGGTGCCCCGTCGCCCTACGCCGTCGCCACCTCAACCCCGTTGCCTCGCCTCCTCACCTCCTCCTCGTCCCGTGCCGAGGCCGCCGTTCCTGCGTCGCGCCATCGACCCCGTCGCCTCGCCGCACTCGTCGCCGGCGACCCGGACGCCGCCCCTTCGTCGTCCTCCTCCCCGAGCCCACTGCCCCGTCCCTACGAACCCCCAGTGAGGCCCCATCTTCTCCTCTTCCCCGCACCACGCTGGTCGCGGTCGCCGCGGATACTCCGCTCCCGTGTGCTCGCCCGCAACCCCCTCGCGCACGCTCACCACGGACGGGCCGCGCCCTGGCCGCGTGTCACTCCGTCTGGCCGCGCCCGTCGCCCCGCGCCGACACGCCTCGCCTGCGGCCACGCCCTCCCGCTGTTGTAGCTGCTACTTCTGCTGCAGCTGTCGTGGCCTCGCCCCCGCCGCCTGCCTCTGCTCGCCGACCGGCGTCTGCTGCTGCCGGCCAGCGCCCGCGGTGCCCAACGCCCCTCGGGCACGCGCCCGTTCGGGCAACCGCCCATAGCCCGTTCGCCCACACCCGCTAAGGCCATGGGCCAATGACATGTGGGCCCCTTCCCAAGAACGTTTTTTGTTAAAAAATAAATAATTAAAGGAATTAAAAATAATAATAGATAAATAAAATATCAATTAATTAATTAAATAATTAACTTAATTAATTCTGTTTAAATTAACTAATTAAGATTAATTAACCTAATAACTAGTTAACCTAATTAACTACTGTTCATTAGCAAAGCAGTCCCTAACAGGTGGGACCCACCTGTCAGGTTGGCCAGGTCAGCGGTCAACGTTGACAGCTGACATCATGCTGACGTCATAATTACCTTTTTCTAATTAAATTAATTCTAGAAAAAGATAAAATCATTTCTAAATTAATATAAAACGAACCGTAGCTCGGATGGAAAAACTTTGTACATGAAAGTTGCTCAAAACGACGAGACGAATCCAAATACGCAGCCCGTTCGTCCGCCACACATCCCTAGCATAGCAAACCCGCAACTTTCCCCCTCCGGTTCATCTGTCCGAAAACACGAAACACCGGGGATACTTTCCCGGATGTTTCCCCCTTCGTCGGTATCACCTCCTACCGCGTTAGGGCATACCTAGCCTCGCGTATTGCCTCGTTATGTTTTGTGATGTTTTGTTTGCTGTGTATTCACTGTTTCTTCCCCCCTTCTTCCCCGGTAGACCCCGAGACCGGCGCTGATGCCACTGAGTATGACTACGTCACTGACGACCCCTTCTTCTTGCCAGAGCAACCAGGCAAGCCCCCCCTTGATCACCAGATATCGCCTATTCTTCTCTATACTGCTTGCATTAGAGTAGTGTAGCATGTTACTGCTTTCGGTTAATCCTATTCTGTTGCATAGCCTGTCATTGTTCCTACAGTTGTTACCCTTACCTGCTATCCTACTGCTTAGTATAGGATGCTAGTGTTCCATCAGTGGCCCTACACTCTTGTCCGTCTGCCATGCTATACTACTGGGCCGTGATCACTTCGGGAGGTGATCGCGGGTATATACTATATACTTTATATACATGACACATGTGGTGACTAAAGTCGGGTCGGCTCGTTGAGTACCCGCAAGTGATTCTAATGAGGGGGCTGAAAGGACAGGTGGCTCCATCCCGGTAGAGGTGGGCCTGGGTTCCTGACGGCCCCCGACTGTTACTTTATGGCGGAGCGACAGGGCAGGTTGAGACCACCTAGGAGAGAGGTGGGCCTGGCCCTGGTCGGCGTTCGCGGATACTTAATACGCTTAATGAGATCTTGGTATTTGATCTGAGTCTGGCCATTTGGTCTATACGCACTAACCAACTACGCGGGAACAGTTATGGGCACTCGACGTCGTGGTATCAGCCGAAGCCTTCGTGACGTCAGCGACTGAGTGGCGCGCGCCGGATTGGACTGGAACGCCTACTAGGCTAGGTCTGCTTCCGGCCGCGTTCGCAACGTGCAGGTGTGCAATGGGCGATGGGCCCAGGCCCCTGCGCCATAGGATTTAGACCGGCATGCTGACCTCTCTGTTGTGCCTAGGTGGGGCTGCGACGTGTTGATCTTCCGCGGCCGGGCATGACCCAGAAAAGTGTGTCCGGCCAAATGGGATCGAGCGTGTTGGGTTATGTGGTGCACCCCTACAGGGAAGTTTATCTATTCGAATAGCCGTGTCCCTCGGTAAAAGGACGACCCGGAGTTGTACCTTGACCTTATGACAACTAGAACTGGATACATAATAAAACACACCCTTCCAAGTGCTAGATATAACCCGGTGATCGCTCTCTAACAGGGCGACGAGGAGGGGATCGCCGGGTAGGATTATGCTATGCGATGCTACTTGGTGAACTTACCATCTACTCTCTTCTACATGCTGCAAGATGGAGGTGGCCAGAAGCGTAGTCTTCGACAGGATTAGCTATCCCCCTCTTATTCTGGCATTCTGCAGTTCAGTCCACCGATATGGCCCTTTACACATATACACATGCATATGTAGTGTAGCTCCTTGCTTGCGAGTACTTTGGATGAGTACTCACGGTTGCTTTTCTCCCTCTTTTCCCCCTTTCCCTTCTACTTGGTTGTCGCAACCAGATGTTGGAGCCCAGGAGCCAGACGCCACCGTCGACGACGACTCCTACTACACCGGAGGTGCCTACTACTACATGCAGCCCGCTGACGACGACCGGGAGTAGTTAGGAGGATCCCAGGCAGGAGGCCTGCGCCTCTTTCGATCTGTTTCCGATATTGTTGCTTTCGCTGACTCGTCTATGATCGAGCACTTGTATTCGAGCCCTCGAGGCCCCTGGCTTGTATTATGATGCTTGTATGACTTATTTATGTTTTAGAGTTGTGTTGTGATATCTTCCCGTGAGTCCTTGATCTTGATCGTACACGTTTGAGTGCATGATTAGTGTACGATTAAATCGGGGGCGTCACTTACACTTTTGTCGTTCATACCTTCATCCCCAGTTGCCCTTGTTATTACAAGGTGCCCTCAAATACTATACGATGTTCCAAGCATCCATTATGCTTACTACCCCGCAGTTCCTTCCGCATGAATACCCCTACGAATAATTCTTCACCCTTATCGAGGAACTGTTCATTACTAGTTGATCATATGATCCACAAGGTACATTGATATACTATCCGGTCTTCCGGTAATTCCCTGCCAGCTGTTGCTGTGCAAATACTTGTCTGCTTGCATTATGGTTGCGTTCCATATGTCTAGCAATATTCATTAGTATCCCTTGTCATCATCATTTTTAGCCTTTGATTTGATATGTGGTGAATGCTCGCAATCCTCAGTCGAAATCCTAGAATTCATCCTTCCGGACCAGGCATCATTTTAAACATGAACTGGCTCTCGACCAACTGAATAGCCGTCGGCTGTACCCGTAAGTTTACTCAACTTATCCATCCTCAATCAAAGCGTTTGCTTCTGGTCTCTTGATTTGGAAATCGCAATTCCTTTGCATTTGAGATTTGAATTAGTTAGTTATTCCCATAATCTGATGCCTTTGCATTCTTTCTTCCTCTGATTGAGTACCGATACTCACATCAGCTCTATTGTGGATCGCCCGATCCATTGTTGGATTTTTATCCAACAGTGTCCTTCATATTCAATCACCTTGAGAAGTTCTTCCCTCATACATAATGCCTTCGGTAAATTGTATCCTCTCCTTTTGTCACCCATGCTCTACTATCGAGCTTGTGTTATTTACTATTGAAGCTTGTGGTATATGTTCCCAATATGACCCTAAGGGTTGAACCTATGCCTTTCTAGATCCGGGTAAACCCGAGAGCTATCACGAGTCATACTCTTCTGGAGTTTTGCTAGATAAAATTTAAACATTACAACTTCTTCGAAAAATGAGAAGTGAATGAAAGGGTATGCATTGGAGAAGTGGGAGTCGACCTTGAACTTTGTGTTCATGCCCATGGACACGATGTAGATCCTATCATAGAAGCTTCTTGTAATAATAACTATTTCCTTGATATGATATCGTCTAGTATCTGTGTATTGATCCTTTTGCAATCGTGGTTCTGACCATGTTCTCCTTTAAATACCATTTCTCGTGCAAGTTTAAGCACTTGTCCTCTGCAGAGCAATACCCCCGTCCAACCTCTACTTTGGTCTGTCATTGAGTATTACCCCCCTGGTATCTCGAGAATGCCAAGGAACTACTTAACTTCTTATGAGTTCTTCATCAACTAATATTCTTGCCGATTCCATTTTTCCAACGGGTTCTGAGTTGTTAGAACCCCTCAAGGACACCGATAAGTGAATCAATTCTGCACTCCGATTCAATAACTCTAAGTAATTTTTGTTGCTTACAAGTTTAATAATCCTTCAAATCATTCCTAGCCTGCTCGGCTATGTCATTATCGTGTCGATTTTAACTGTGCTACCTGGACCTTCCCAGCGCACAAATTTCGACAGTGAGCTAATCTTGTGTCGATCTTCCTCGTCATATCACTTCTCCTTGAACAGCAAACTTGAATTCGAGTTTGTGTCCTAACCGTGGTTCCAATAACCTTTCGCTTTCATCATTCCTTTGACTTGATGTCATCGTCGATCAATTACATCTTCTTGAAAACCTCTCGACAAATTTGTCATGATCATTGTCAACAATTTGACTTCTTCCAAGTTGTGTGTCGAAATTCAGGATGAGAAATACCATCCTTGCCCCTCGATGAATTGTGTTATCATCGACAACATTCTTGCCTCCCCCCAACACAAACTTGTTCATATTTTGTGTTGTATCTTGATTTCCCTGCTATCCAACTTATGTTATGTTCTACCGTGGGGTATTACCATCTTTGATGTCATGAATGTCGTGAGCATTACTCCACCTCTTAAGAATTCTTGGTACAGTAATACTTCTCACCATCACCATTCTTTCGTGGTCCCCGTGTTGTTTCTAAACGAAATACCGACAAATGGTCTGTGATGTGTAAATTCTAAACTTCTAGCAACCCTATTGCTTTGAAGTTATTGGTCTATAGTTTCATTCTACGTCTATGGCTTAATGAATCATCATTCGAACATTGATCGTGCTACCTAGCCCATATTTCGGGTGCACATTTCAACCAATGTTTAACTGTGTATGTTTTCCTCGAGCATACATCATTAAGTCATTCGATCTAGCTGATCTTATCTCCTTGTTCACATAGTTGTGGAAATCCATGTTTTGGAAATCTCAATGGATTGTCGCTGAGTCAATCAGTCACCTCCTCACCTCTCCTTGATTTAATGATGAACCCTTGTTCGGAACTCGCTTCCATAGTTCATCTCCCGAGAATCTTACATTGTTATCTCGTCAATTTGTGTTGCACCTTTTCTTCTCAGGCATCCTGAGTCTGAGTTATCCTGACACCAATCAGATCTGAATCTCGGTCAGATATGATGGTTGGAACATATTTCCAAGAGTTATAACATTGGTCTATTTATGACCCGGTAAGGTGATGTCATGCCTAACACACCTGGCCGGAGGACCTATTGTTATAAGTTTTCCTTTTTAGCAAGGTTAGCTATTCTTCCATGAGGAAATTGTAAGACTTACTCTATAAGTTGTTCCTGATGGATCCTTTGTGTATCCATAGCCTGATCTTACCTAATGACCATGTCAATGCTATCTCAAAGCATGTATGTGGTACTCCGATCTTCAATAAAAACATTTGAAGCACAATGCTAAATTTTCGTTATCAATTATTCAAACACCGTTCTTTGGGTAATGTCATGAACTTCCTCTTCCCTAACCTAAATGGTTCTCTTCTAACCATTGTCCTTGGGAAGGATATACCCCTGAAATATGTGTTTAAACACATTTTCCTTTCCATTGTTCGAATCTGATAATCATATTTTCCTTTCCGTTGGTTGGTTTAACGTTTCTTGTGATCTATATGATCTAAGCAGTGATGTTCTCCTGCTTATGTAAACACCTCGGCATACAAGTCTGTCAGCAAGACCCTGTTACCATTGTTGATGACATTCTGGTAGCCACCGATGGACGAGAACTTTGCCTATTGGTCCGCCTCGTTCAACGAGCAGGAAAATGGTTCTCTTCGTCCCTCGCCCTTGGTACCGACGTTGTTGCCGACATAATCGACAGGCTACCCTCTGACATGTCTTGCTATCATGACCGTGCAAGATGTCACCGTTCCTCCTACTTTTAATCCACATGGTGGGCCCATAACCCACAGTTCCACAGGATCAAAACCTGACTCTCCTGTGCACCCCCTGTTCCCAAATTTATTCATCGCGCGTGGCCTCGTATGTAATTCATGGACCACCGTCCTACTGATCTATACTGGCATCAGACATAATACTTATTCCGATTGCTTTGAACCCCTTTCACACTCTGTTTCAGGCATCGAACGATTGCCTGCCGCTTGAAACTTCTCATGATACCTTCTTGCCTTACTCTCGATATTTTCTAAAGGTTTTTAATTCGAGAGTTACTTCCCCCACCTTCCCCGATGTTATCAACAAGTTAGTCAACCTTGCAGAGGTCTGTTCTTCCAGCCCCTTTATTCTTTCGTAAGTACGATGGAGTTCCCAAAGAAAGGATGCCAACTTCATCATGAGAACTTGAAGCAGAGAAATGAAGACGTCAAGGTTATGGATCGGCCTCTTCGAGAAGAGCAACCAAGACCGAGAACACTCGCTAGAGATTTGTAACTAGAACCTTCTCCCTCTAGTCCACCTCTTAAATCTCGGGACGAGATTTCTTGTGGTGGAGGAGAATTGTGACACCCGGATAATCATGCTACAGTAATCCCACGTTAACGGTGCCACGTCACCCCAGTTACTGTTGCTAATCTCGCGCTGGATCAAAAACTTCTCAAATTCAAAAGTTTAAATAAATGTCAGACGTCAAACCTTTCAAAAGTTAAAACAAAATTGTTCGGGAGGTGCCATATTTTGCATATGTAAATATGGTGTAATAAACACATTTTTATAAAATGCCTAAATGATTTAAAATGAAATAAAACAGAAAAGAAAATAAATAAAAGAAAGAAAATACAAAAGAGAAAAACAAACTAGCAAAAAAAACAAAAGGGCTAACACCCCTCCCACTGGGCTCAGGCCCAGCAGGCCACCGGCCCAACCGGACCAACCGCCCCCCACTCCCCATACCCCCCACTCCCGTACCCCGTACCCCCCCCCACCGACACCCCACTTCC
>NC_057814.1:541074673-541075258 GCF_018294505.1 Triticum aestivum
CTCCCCCCTCTCTCCCCCGATTGGATCGGGATCGGAGGAGGACGCCGCCGCCCGGTTCGCCCGTCGACGTCCATCGCCGCCTCGCCCCCGCCACTCGACGCGCTCGCCGGAGCCCCGTCGCCCTACGCCGTCGCCACCTCGACCCCGTTGCCTCGCCTCCTCACCTCCTCCTCGTCCCGTGCCGAGGCCGCCGTTCCTGCGCCGCGCCATCGACCCCGTCGCCTCGCCGCACTCGTCGCCGGCGGCCCGGACGCCGCCCCTTCGTCGTCCTCCTCCCCGAGCCCACTGCCCCGTCCCTACGAACCCCCAGTGAGGCCCCATCTTCTCCTCTTCCCCGCACCACGCTGGTCGCGGTCGCCGCGGACACTCCGCTCCCGTGCGCTCGCCTGCAACCCCCTCGCGCACGCTCACCACGGACGGGCCGCGCGTCACTCCGTCTGGCCGTGCCCGTCGCCCCGCGCCGACGCGCCTCGCCTGCGGCCACGCCTTCCCGCTGCTGTAGCTGCTACTTCTGCTGCAGCTGCCGTGGCCTCGCCCCCGCCGCCTGCCTCTGCTCGCCGACCGGCGTCCGCTGCTGCCGGCCAG
>NC_057814.1:541075513-541086508 GCF_018294505.1 Triticum aestivum
CTGTAGCTGCTACTTCTGCTGCAGCTGCCGTGGCCTCGCCCCCGCCGCCTGCCTCTGCTCGCCGACCGACGTCCGCTGCTGCCGGCCAGCGCCCGCGGCGCCCAATGCCCCTCGGGCACGCGCCCGTTCGGGCAACCGCCCATAGCCCGTTCGCCCACACCCGCTAAGGCCATGGGCCAATGACATGTGGGCCCCTGCCCAAGAACGTTTTTTGTTAAAAAAATAAATAATTAAATAACTAAAGGAATTAAAAATAATAATAGATAAATAAAATATCAATTAATTAACTTAATTAATTCTATTTAAATTAACTAATTAAGATTAATTAACCTAATAACTAGTTAACCTAATTAACTACTGTTAATTAGCAAAGCAGTCCCTAACAGGTGGGACCCACCTGTCAGGTTGGCTAGGTCAACGGTCAACGTTGACTGCTGACATCATGCTGACGTCATAATTACCTTTTTCTAATTAAATTAATTCTGTTAATTCTAGAAAAAGATAAAATCCTTTTTAAATTAATATAAAATGAACCGTAGCACGGATGGGAAAACTTTGTACATGAAAGTTGCTCAGAACGACAAGACGAATCCAAATACGCAGCCCGTTCGTCCGCCACGCATCCCTAGCATAGCAAATCCGCAACTTTCCCCCTCCGGTTCATCTGTCCGAAAACGCGAAACACCGGGGATACTTTCCCGGATGTTTCCCCCTTCGTCGGTATCACCTCCTACCGCGTTAGGGCATACCTAGCCTCGCGTATTGCCTCGTTATGTTTTGTGATGTTTTGTTTGCTCCGTATTTACTGTTTCTTCCCCCTTCTTCCCCGGTAGACCCCGAGACCGGCGCTGATGCCACCGAGTACGACTACGTCACCGACAACCCCTTCTTCTTGCCAGAGCAACCAGGCAAGCCCCCCCTTGATCACCAGATATTGCCTATTCTTCTCTATACTGCTTCCATTAGAGTAGTGTAGCATGTTACTGCTTTCGGTTAATCCTATTCTGTTGCATAGCCTGTCATTGTTGCTACAGTTGTTACCCTTACCTACTATCCTACTGCTTAGTATAGGATGCTAGTGTTACATCAGTGGCCCTACACTCTTGTCCGTCTGCCATGCTATACTACTGGGTCGTGATCACTTCGGGAGGTGATCGCGGGTATATACTATATACTTTATATACATGACACATGTGGTGACTAAAGTCGGGTCGGCTCGTTGAGTACCCGCAAGTGATTCTGATGAGGGGGCTGAAAGGACAGGTGGCTCCATCCCGGTAGAGGTGGGCCTGGGTTCCTGACGGCCCCCGACTGTTACTTTGTCGCGGAGCGACAGGGCAGGTTGAGACCACCTAGGAGAGAGGTGGGCCTGGCCCTGGTCGGCGTTCGCGGATACTTAATACGCTTAACGAGATCTTGGTATTTGATCTGAGTCTAGCCATTTGGTCTATACGCACTAACCAACTACGCGGGAACGGTTATGGGCACTCGACGTCGTGGTATCAGCTGAAGCCTTCGTGACGTCAGCGACTGAGTGGCGCGCGCCGGATTGGACTGGAACGCCTGCTAGGCTAGGTCTGCTTCCGGCCGCGTTCGCAACGTGCAGGTGTGCAATGGGCGATGGGCCCAGAACCCTGCGCCATAGGATTTAGACCGGCGTGCTCACCTCTCTGTTGTGCCTAGGTGGTGCTGCGACGTGTTGATCTTCCGCGGCCGGGCATGACCCAGAAAAGTGTGTCCGACCAAATGGGATCGAGCGTGTTGGGTTATGTGGTGCACCCCTGCAGGGAAGTTTATCTATTCGAATAGCCGTGTCCCTCGGTAAAAGGACGACCCGGAGTTGTACCTTGACCTTATGACAACTAGAACTGGATACTTAATAAAACACACCCTTCCAAGTGCCAGATATAACCCGGTGATCGCTCTCTAATAGGGCGACGAGGAGGGGATCGCCGGGTAGGATTATGCTATGCGATGCTACTTGGTGAACTTACCATCTACTCTCTTCTACATGCTGCAAGATGGAGGTGGCCAGAAGCGTAGTCTTCGACAGGATTAGCTATCCCCCTCTTATTCTGGCATTCTGTAGTTCAGTCCACCGATATGGCCCTTTACACATATACCCATGCATATGTAGTGTAGCTCCTTGCTTGCGAGTACTTTGGATGAGTACTCACGGTTGCTTTTCTCCCTCTTTTCCCCCTTTCCCTTCTACCTGGTTGTCGCAACCAGATGCTGGAGCCCAGGAGCCAGACGCCACCGTCGACGATGACTCCTACTACACCGGAGGTGCCTACTACTACGTGCAGCCCGCTGACGACGACCAGGAGTAGTTAGGAGGATCCCAGGCAGGAGGCCTGCGCCTCTTTCGATCTGTTTCCGATATTGTTGCTTCCGCTAACTCGTCTATGATCGAGCACTTGTATTCGAGCCCTCGAGGCCCCTGGCTTGTATTATGATGCTTGTATGACTTATTTATGTTTTAGAGTTGTGTTGTGATATCTTCCCGTGAGTCCCTGATCTTGATCGTACACGTTTGCGTGCATGATTAGTATACGATTAAATCGGGGGTGTCACAGTGCCGTACGTTCGGTACTCGATTGGTTGGATCACAAAGAAGTTCGACTACATCAACCGCGTTACTAAACGCTTCCGCTTACGGTCTACGAGGGTACGTAGACACACTCTCCCCTCTCGTTGCTAAGCATCTCCATGGATAGATCTTGTGTGTGCGTAGAAATTTTTTGTTTTCCATGCAACGTTTCCCAACACGAGGTACCTGACGTAAGGGATCCCAGCCTCACAAAGTCGGCGGGGCCCACTAGGCCCAAGGCAGGGAGGAAGCCCTAAAGAGGCAGAGACGACCTTCGTGCTCTCCAAGTCAAGAAGACGGCGGTGCAACAGATCTCACCTACCCTCCTATGTAAACCCTAGACCTCTCTTGTCTATATAAAGGGAGGTCTGGGGCCTCATTCATCATCAAATCTTAGATCCAAAATCTCGATAGCAATCCCGTACACCATTGTAATCCTCTGCACGAGGTATCCCCTCACCATGAATAACAAGAAGAAGCAGGATGTAGGGTATTACTCTTTGGAGGCACGAACCTGGGTAAATTGTGTCTGCAGACTCCCTTCTCTTTCGATCCCGTCATGAACCCTATCGAGGGATCTGAAGGTATTCCGCTCTGTCAGTTGGCGCGCCAGGCACGAGCGATGTTGATCGGAGATCTAACCAGGTGTGAAGAATCATAAGTGGCCGGCGTGCTCCCTCCAGGCCAATGCCCTACGTTTGGCTCTTTTGAGGTGGTCGCCGATGGGTCAGGGCAACTTTTCGACATCTCGCCCTCACACCTCATTGACCACATGTACGGTGAGCAAGGGCAGGCCGTAGGGGTCTACGATGGCCCTAACCACCTCGCGTAGAAACGCAAGCGAGGCACTGTACGGGCTCCGCGAAGCCGTCAGTCTAGGAACTTGATATTCACGACGACGGATACATGCCAAAACCAGAAACTCGCGCGACGCACGATCTACGCAGCAGAAAAGGCAACCAGTGAACAGCTTGCGTGGTCCCGGGAAACGGTGACCTTCGACGTTGGGGATCACCCCGAGGACGTCGTCCATTCAGGCAAGCAAGTCCTAGTGCTAGATCTAATCGTGCGAGGCTGCCGCCTCTCACGCGTCCTAATGGATGGAGCCAGCGGTCTCAATATTATCTTCACTAACACTCTAGAGAAGATGAAGATCTCACTTCCAGCCTACGGAGGTCGGACGTGGGTTTCATGGGGTGGTGCCAGGCCGCCTTATCTGCTCCCTGGGGCAGATCGACCTCAATGTCGTCTTCGGAGATGAGCACAACTGCCAGAGCGAGGCCATCATGTTAAAGGTCGCTCCTTGAAAGGTATTTTTCACAATAATAATTCACGCCATCCAGAAAACCATACATCCATTCAAGAATTTCATCCTTCCTTCTAGCTTGAACAACTTTGATCTCTGTGGATAATTTCCATGCACTTTCGAATAACACATAATGTATGATTTCCTCGAAGGCATTCATCTTGCTACTGTTGTAGTGTGCTACCACCTCATCATAAGTATTTGCGCACTAAAACTAAAAGTCAAGGTGTTCCGAAGACCCGCAACTTCTACAAGAAACTTGATACATAGAACATAACATAGATGCACATGTATTTAACATTCCTAGCAGTTATAATGTATCCATAGAAATAATACTCTTCTTGAGAGTTGCATCATCAAAGAACTTATCAAGTGTGTACAAGAGGTTACTCTTGGAAGTGGGAGGTGGGCATGGGTGAATTTGTTCCTCCTCTTCTTCTTCCTCGATGCATTATTTTGTTCTAGAGACACTTGTTTGTGCAAGTTCAGTTGTTATTTGTGATCACCTTTATTTTGCTGCAAGTTAGTTTCATAAATACTTGATTCATGATCTCTTACCACTTCTTGCAGCCATTCATCATCGGGGTCGTTTTCTCTTTATTATTTGCATCCTTTCCTTCATCTTTCTGTGATTCTTGCAAGAATTTTCTGCTTCCGGGACGGATGCAATCCGCTCTTGTTCATTGACAACTAATGCATTATCATAGAAATTATCCAGGGAAAAATTATGGATAGGTTGCAACTCAATGTAAATTCTATCATGGATAACATCTCTTATCTCCAAATGCAATATATAATGTAGAACCTCATGAGCACCCGCAAGAAGCACAAATTGTAAGACCTCCACACTAGCATTGGATTTACTAAGAATATTATATCTTGCTAATACGGGATCAATATTGTACTTACATTGTTATTGTAGGTGCTCTTTGGATCCACAATCTGCGCATGATGCCAGATATGAATGGAGTATAAGGGATGAGTATTTTCTTTACCTCCAATCCACTGTTTCAACTTTGCTTCATCGGTAGCCGAAAATGGTTGACTCTTAAATTCCTGGGCAGACATCTCAGAAGATATGTTTAGTAGATTTTTTCTTTTTTCGATATAAGTAACAACTAACAAAATAAACTATGTGTGAGCGGGAAGGTAATAACCGAGCGCTATTTCTCTCAGGTAACGGCGCACAAAAAGCTTGATGACCTGCAAGGGCACATGGCTATTGCAATTCGCGGTAAGTAGAGTATGTCGGTCCCAAGGGACTGCTATTGCATAGGTAACTACCAACCCCGCAACTACGTCATCACGTACGTGGCTACATCATACCCAGAGCATTATCTAGAAATAGTATATTCGTCGGTAACTAACGGAACGGTAACAAGGGTGGTTTTGACTAAACAACTCACAGAGGTGAAAAGGTCAATAAAACAGTGGATAAAATAAAGGGGCGACGCTTGAGTAATAATGGTATTCTTGAGGTGTTTCAAGTCATCATTGCCCGTAAGTTCTACGAATACTAAGCCACTTCACATGTTTCTCTTTGTGGGCGGAGCCGGTACAGACACGTGCATACACGCGGCAGCCCCATATCACAAACACCGCCACCGTTCTTTCCCACTCCGGTTACCAAACGGTGAGTAAGGGGAAAAGGGTCCCCGTGGATGCAGCCTATAAGTGGTCTCCGTTTATCCCTGCTGCAATGATGCGGGGCGAAGGGAGATAGTTCTGTCACGCACCCATCTACGCAACTAGCCGGTTCGCCAACAGTAGTAACCTTCTGTCCAAAATTGACATATGTTGAATGGTCAGCTTCACCCAACGTCAAGAAGACTACTAGCATAAACATGTAAAGAGGATATCATATCGCGCAAGACAATAGGTACTAGCACAAACTAGAGTTCATCTTATGAGATTTGTGGATTGCTTGCTGTCCTTTGAACTCTTTAACTTGACTATTACTGTCTGGTTGTCGCAATTCATAAGGACAAGCGGGCTGGCTTGCCAACCACTAGCAAATCCAAGTCATGGTGCATTTGCATCCCGGCATCTTGCCGAGACATACGGGGTGCTGCACATGAGCGAAGTTCTCGAGGAATTGTTCTACTTTTTTCGAGCAAATCTAGGATAAGGAAGGTAACGTTTTACATTAAAGATTTTCAACCTAATTTGATCTGTATTTTGCTTTTAGTATATAATAGAAAGAATAGATGTTCATCACGAATTGGAATTTTTATAACACGGTGTAAAAAAATTGTTAGTGTAATTTTTGAAAAATATTGATAGCATTCAAAAAAATTGTTCGTGAAATTTAAAAAATGTTTCCTCCCATTCAATAAAATATATGCGACATCTAAAAAATATCCATATGTCCCAAACAAATGTTTGAGATATTTTTAAAAAATGTTTGTATTACATTACCAAATGTTTGTGTAGTCCACAAAAGTTCCACGTCATTTAAAAAATATGTTCAACTTGTATTTGGAAATATTTAACCAATATTAAAAAATGTTCAACATGAGTGTTCTCAAAAATGTTAATCATGTATTTAAGAAAAGCAGAAGATGTATACGCAAAATGTACAACGTGTATTTGAAGAAAGTAGACATTTTTCACAAAAGGAAAAAAATCTAAAACCCAAAAAAAGTAAAAGAAAGCACAGAAATCGAATATACCAGAAAAACGATGAAAGATTGCAAAGAAACACACAGAAAAAAAATCCGCGTAGGAACCTGCTCCCGAGGAAACCATATTAGGCCGAACTATCTAGCGCTTTCCTACTGCAAGATGGAGTTTGGCCTTGCGGTAAGTTTTTTTTAAGTGTAAAGCAACTCTCTATTCATCAAAAACCACATAAAGTGAGATTATATTTGAGTGATGGGGTTGCAAAAGCCACATAACGTCGCGGTAGGTGAGTTTTTAGCTCCCGCGGAATACTTCAGGAGCTCCTACTCCGCCTTCAGCGCCATCTAAACCAACTGACGCTCGCTGCAGCGCCCTGCTGGGCTGGCCCATGAATGCGTAACGCCAGCGGACAAAAAAAAATCCTAAAAAGAGTTGTTGCACTGAAGATTCGAACTCACGCCGACGCTTTCCAAACCCGCCCGACAAACAACTAGGGCTACCTGCTACTACTAATCAGTAGTCCCTCGTTAATAATTCCTCGTTAATAATTAAGGACAATACTAGTTGCGCGGTTCTAAAAGAGGGAACTTCACAGATTTTAAAAAGAAATCACGATTTTGTTCAAAAATGAAAAGGCCCATGTATTCAAAAAAGTTCACACATATTGAAAAAAAGTTCATGAAATCAAGAAAAGATTCGAATTTAAGAAAAATTCGTGAGTTCGAAAAAAGTTCACGAGTTTGAAAAAAAATCACAAATTTGAAAAAGTTTAAGAAAATTTAATAAAGTTCATTGGATTTGGAAAAAGTTCATGAAATTTGAAAAAAGTTCATGGAAAAGAATCACAAATTTCGAAGAAAATTATCATTTTTTTGAAAAAAAATTCATCATTTCGAAAAAAAGTTCATCGGTTTTGAAAAACGTTCGTTGAATTTGGAAAAGAGTTTATCGAATTTGCAAAAAAATCATGGAATTTGAAAAAAGTTCATCAATTCTGAAAAAAGTTCATCGAGTTTGAAAAAAATCATTCATTTTGAAAAGGGTTCATCTAATTTGGAAAAAGTACATTGGATATGGAAAAGAGTTCATTGGATTTGGAAAAAGTTCGTGGAATTTGAAAAAATTCATCAATTTTGAAAAGAGTTCATCGAATTTGAAGAAAAGTTCATTCATTTTGAAAAGGGTTCATTGAATTTGAAAAAAAATCATTCATTTTGAAAAGGGTTCATCGAATTTGGAAAAAAGTTCATTGGATTTGGAAAGAGTTCATCGATTTTGAAAAAAAATCATGGATTGAAAAAAACATCAATTTGAGAAAATTGTTCATGATTTGGAAAAAAAATCATCTCTTTTCAAGCAATTTCATAGATTTATTAAAAATGGAATAAAAGACAAAGAAAACCGTTCTGGATAAAAAAGAAAAAGAAATAAAAATAGAAAACGAAATAGATGTAAAGGGAAAGAATATGTAACTGAGCAAATATGGTCAGGAGGGCGTGTCGGTTAGTGCAACGTACTGTTGACAAGTTGGTCTCTGGTTCGATTTTCACCCAACGCACGGTCATAATTCCTTTTCTCTTTTTAGCACCAGAGAGAAAAAGTTGGGCCGAGCCCGACAAACTACACCTTCAGGCGCCCGTTCGCAAACGGGTGCTTAACTCCAGGCATTGTCCAGAAAATGTCATGTTTTACAAGACTTGAGGCCACATGGAGCTGCTATGGAGAGCCCCTATCAGACGCCCGTGAGCGTCAAGCCGGGTGTCGACCGATGTAAAAATATCAGGAAAACCGCGCCTTCAAGCGCCCGTTCGCAAACGGACGCTTAACTCCAGGAAGGGATCAGAAAATGTCATGTTTTACACGACTTGAGGCCACATGAAGCTACTATGGAGAGCCCCTATCGGACGCCCGTGAACGTCAAGCCAGGTGTTGGCCGATGTAAAAATGTGAAAACTGCGCCTTCAGGCGCCCGTTCGCAAACGGGTACTTAACTCCACGCAAGGTCTAGAAAATGTCATATTTGACAAGACTTGAGCTAATAGAACAGGCAAAACAGGCCGGCTCATTCCCAGGTGTCGATCGATGTAAATATGTCAGGAAAATGATAAAACACTGCACAGACCTCGAACACACGACCACATGCTCGATAGCATCGTCGCTGGCCACTAGAACTAGCCACTGAAGATGTCTAATTTGCAGCGCCACATGAAAAGCACTATGTAAACCGGCAGATCCAAAATTTTCAAAAAATTTCAACATTTCTTCGAAAACAATGTGAGCAATTTTCCTTATATATTTTTAATAATGTTTGAAAATTGTGAAAAAAATTCGATTTTCGATTTTTTTAAAACTGAGCAAAAATTATGAAATTCCAAATGTTGAACAACTTTTACATATACATTGAACATTGTTTTTGTAAATATGTGCTGAACAATTTTTAAATACACCCTGAAATGTTTTGTGATATACGCTTAACAAAATTTTATATTTAAAATATATTGAATTTTTTGTGATAAACATTGAACACTATTTAGATACACATCGAACATTCTTGTGATACACGCTGATCTAAAAAAAATACAAAATGAACAATTTTAAAAAATACGTTGCACATTTTCTTAATATGGGGTGAACATTTTGATAAATATAAAATTAACATTTTTGTATATAAATACACAAATAAACTGGTAGGAAACTAAAAAAATACAAATAGAAACAGAAATGGAAAAAAGTAAAAAAGCAGAAAAAGAAATAAAAAAGGACGACCGTGGGCTGGCCCAAACCGAGGCGCAGGTAGCCTAGCTGCAGCGAAGGCTCGTCCTTTTCACACTCGCGAGCGTCAAATAGGATCTGCCTCTGCTATGTACTGTTTCACGTGATACAGTAGCGTTCCGTCTCCTACAGGGCCCCACTATGGGTCGACCCACTATACCACTAGCATTCCACTCCTTCGAGTTGTCATGTAACGCAATTGTAGCGCTAAACAAAATTGTAGCACTTTTGCATTGTTTTCTTTCATCAACCAATTTTTCATGAACAATAACAAAATTTTGTGAATATGAACAGATGTTCTGGAATTTGAAAATGTTTCACGAGTTCAATTTTTTTGTAAATTTGAAAAATCTTCATGAATTCAAAATTGTTCATGAATTCAAAAAATATTCTTGAATTTGAAAAATGTTCAACGAAAAGAATGTCCGCATATTTGATTTTCTTGCAGATTCCCAAAATGTCTGTGAATATCAAAATATGTTCATGGATTCAAAAACTATTCACAGATTATAAAATGCTCATGATTTTCAAATATGTTTGTCAATCTAGAAAGCAGCCATAAATTAAGAAGTATGTTCGCGTATTCAAATAAAATCATAATTCTTAAAAAGTGGTTGCAGATCACGAAAATGTTCAAGAATTCAAAAATGTTCATGGATTTTAAAAATGCTCACATTTGAAATTTTATTTGTGGATTCAAAAATGTTTGCACAGGTTAAAAAGTTTATTAATGGGAAAATATTCATGATGTAAAAACATGAATTTGAACAAATAAAAAAAGGAGAATCCACAGAAAAAAGAACAAACAAACAAAAATGGTTAAAAATAGATAGAGATAAAACTAAAAATAATGACAAGACAAAATAGTAAGATGTATTAAAAAAAACTTCTGGAACCTATGCAAAACTGGATCGAAGGTTCCAGAAGTTTCACAAAACCAGCTCCTCGTGCTCCCGCTAAATTGTCTGGTCCACTCGACATGCGTGTTGGTGATCACGAATTCACGACCTTAACTGTTGCAAAAGGAGATACATTTCATTCGTTACACCGGATTTTTTTTTGCATAGAAGCCCGCTCCCCCTAACCCATATTGGGCTGACCCATCGAACGCTTGGCAACTACGACATGGAGTAGTAACGTAGATACTGCTCACGCAGAATACTCCGAGCAAGGTCCAGGAAATGTTAAGTTTGAGAATACTTGAGGATGCATGTGGCACGCGAGCGCGAATGATGTATCTCGCTTATAGCGAGTATAACATTCGTCTCGCCTGAACCGCGCGCATATACGGCCGACCCATTAGTAAGGTCGGTCGCTCGCTCGTTTCACATAGTTGTTTAGTCCTTATTTATTATTTATTTTATTTTTCTTCTTTCATTACTTCTCTTTGGTTTTTCATTTTTTAATCTTTTTCTTTGTTTCTTTCATTGTTTTATCGGTTTTTTTCTTTCTTTTTTACTACATTTTTTTGTTTCTTTCTCAGTTTTTACAGTTTTTCCCTAGGTTTTTTCTTTGTTTCATTGTGTTTCTTTTTTCAGTTTTCAATGGTTTTTTATATTTTTAATACATGATGAACATTTTTATATACACCTTTAACATTTTCATATACATGATTAACAATTTTGTAAAATTATATTGTTTTATACCTACTTTTTTCATAAATATTGTACTTTTTTATACACCAAGAGCATTTTTTGTATAC
>NC_057814.1:541086971-541097470 GCF_018294505.1 Triticum aestivum
ATGTCTCATTCTACTTTTTTTGTATACAAAAGCAAAATTTATTATAGACACATTTAACATTGTTCAAATACATATTGTGCCATTTTTTTGTTCATTTTTCGTATACTTCCTATACATTTCTTATATAGACATTTAACATTTTTTACATTCATGATTAACATTTAGCACAAATTTGTGTAAAGTGTTTCTTCTAATATGTATATTTTTAACATTTTCTATACACATTTATAATATTTGGAAATATAAACAAATGTGCACAAAACCAAAACAAAAATGAGAAGTGGAAAACAGTGAAAAACGACTGGTTTTGAGGCTTGTAGCGTCCGAACTGGCCATCTCAGTCAGGTGAGACAGCCATATCTCCATCCATAAGCGTGAGATAAGCATGATCCGCGAGAGGGCAGGGGTAAACTATTCCGTGTGCGTGGTCGCTAATAGATGATATATGGCCCAGCTCATATATTTCCCTCTTACAACTGGTTTTCTCATATATATTTTTGTTTTGATGATATTTCATATTTTATTTAATCTATTATTTCCAGCTTTCATTTCATTTTCATTTATTTTTGCTTTCTTATTTTTCGAATATCTAAACTCCTGATTTCTTTTTAAATCCTGGAGTATTTTCAAATTCATGAATGTATCTTGAAATTTATGTTCATATCTAAATCGAGAAACTTCTTTGAAATTACAAGGAATATATTTCGAATTACTGAATATTTTTACAATTCATAAACGTCTTTTCAGTTCTATTTTTTCAAATTCAGGAATATTTTCTAACCCATGAACATTTTCTAAAGATTCGAAATATTTTAGACATTTTTCTATTTTCGAAAAAATGTTATATTTTGAAAATTCAGGATTTTTTATAAATTTCCAGATAATTTCAATACTCATGGATATTAAAAAAATTCCATTCTTTTTTAAATTCTGGAACAATTATTCAGTTCATGAACATTTTAATAAATATATGTAGTACGTTTTTATTGGTGGTGGGGAGGCAGAAAGGGTGGATTTATTACTCAAAATGGAGCATCAACCGAATACAATAAAAATGAGCACACATTCGACTTCTGTATAGTTAGGATGCATACAGCCAACATCAACTCCCCCACACAAAATAAATTGACGGCAAATAGTATAGTCATATAAGACCAAAGCTATGCCTAAGCAAGCGCAAATAAATAAATAAACAAAAGCGGCCATATCCGCAATCGACAACCTGCAACAATAACCATATCCACACGGACCATATCATGACATTACAAGGACAACGAGGTTCTTCAAAGGCAATGCCTTCAGAAAGGGAGCGAGCTCGAGTGTCGCCGGATCCGACCACCAAAAGTCAGAGTCTAGGTTTTCACCTTGAAGAACCAGTCCGAGCATATCCGAGCAATGCCTTCAACAATGTAACGATGTGAAAACATCGCCATTGTCAGGTACGACCAACTCGGGACACACCTAGATTTTCACCCCGCAGCTCGAGACTGGGTACTCAAGGAGCAGCACCATCGAAGTCAAACATGTGTCGTCACCACCACTTTTCCACAATCCTAGCAGTTGCGTTCTCTGGAATAGAAACCAATCTCCACTGCTGCATAAACATACCCTGTGTATCAAGTCATCATCCATAGATTGCATCTCACTGTCAAAGGCAACCACCAGATCCGAAGAGAGTGACCCTCACAAAGATCTTTCGGTGGCCAACGCAATCCATGACAAGGGTGACTTTGCAGGACAGGATGGTCATCAAGGACCAACACCGACAATGACAAAGGACCTCACCATTGTCTGCCACCTCGCTGACCATGAGCACCATCATGTAGCTCCGGCGAAGCTTGCACCACCCTCACAAAGATCTTTCGGTGGCCAACGCAATCCATGACAAGGGTGACTTTGCAGGACAGGATGGTCATCAAGGACCAACACCGACAACGACAAAGAACCTCACCATTGACTGCCACCTCGCTGACCATGAGCACCATCATGTAGCTCCGGCGAAGCTTGCACCACCGTCCACCGAACGCTACACCGGAGTTGCAGCCAACCAACGGAACCATCACTACAAAAAAATACACTTCCGTGATAATACGTGTTTGTCACAGTAGGTCACGTTTTCTGTCATGCATGTACATCCATGACGATTTTATGATAGAATCAAGATAGTCATACCTGTGCTGTTGTAGAAGTGTTCCATGAAATTACCAAAATTATCATCACGGAAGTGTCCACTTCCATGACGATAAATCACGCATCATAGTAGTGCTTTCGTCAAGGGTGACCGACACGTGGCATCCACCGTGACGGGTCGCCGTTAAACTATCGGGTTCCGGTTTGGATCCGATAACATGTTAACAACCCCGACTAATGGGGATTTTCCACGTGTAAAATCATCATTGGCTGGAGGAAACACATGTTGGCTCACTGTTGGGACATATGTCATCCACTCATTGGACCGAAGGCGCCTATGATACGTCAACACGTGGCACGACCCAACAGAGGCCCATTCCTGTGAAAAGGCCGGCCCGTTTGACTTGGTCAAAAGGTAGCGGGTCGGCCCATGGAAAGCCTGTTAACGGCATGTCCGCATATAGCCCATTTACAGCCCGCTAACCCAGGGCCCGTCACGGTCTATCTGAATTAGGCCCAGTAGCGTCATCTGGGCCGTCCAATAGGATTCCAGCATGTTTTAACTTCCGGCCCATGTATGGCCCATGACGTCTTTCAGCCCATATGAGGCCCTTTGTAACTCTTGGCCCATTAACGACCCGTGGTGAAACTGGTTCGTAATGAACAGTGTATCACTTTATACCCATTAACGGCCCATTATTCCATTGGGCCGTTTCCAGCCCATGTTATCTTTCGGCCTTCTTAGGGCCCATTTATTCTTGGGCTCATTTCCAGCATTCGATTACTTACGGCCCGTGGTTATAGTCTGCCCGTTAATCCGTTGGGCCGTTTTCATAGCGTCATCAAGTACGGCCGATTAACGACGACCCGTTATGGTCGGCCCATGATCGGGCGATTCCAACTCTAGCCAGTTTACGACCCATAACACGGCCTGTTATTGGCCCTTGTTTGGCCAATCGTGTTGGCGAACGCAGTATTTCAAATTTTTTTTACCTACGATCACACAAGATCTATCTAGGAGATGCATAGCAACAAGCGGGGAGAGTGTGTCCACGTATCCTCGTAGACCGAAAGCGGAAGCATTTAGTAACGCAGTTGATGTAGTTGAACGTCTTCGCGATCCAACCGATCCAAGTACCGAACGTACGACACCTCCGTGTTCAGCACACGTTCAGCTCGATGACGTCCCTCGATCTCTTGATCCAGTTGAGGACGAGGGAGAGTTCCATCAGCACGACGGCGTAGCGACGGTGATGATGAAGTTACCGGCGCAGGTCTTCGCCTAAGCACTACGACGATATGACCAAGGTGTGTAACTGTGGAGGGGGGCACCGCACACGGCTAAGAGAAGGCTTGGTGTGCCTTTGGGGTGCCCCCTCCCATGTATATAAATGAGGGGGGGGGAGAGGAGGCCGGCCTAAGGTGTGGCGCGCCAAGGGGGGAGTCCTACTTGGACTCCCGGTCCAAGTAGGATTCGCGCCCCCTTCCTATTCCAAGAAGGAGAAGGGGGAAAGCGAAGGAGGAGAAGAAGGAAAGGGCGGCCGCCCCCAACGCTAGTCCAATTTGGTTTGGGCTTGGGGGGCGTGCGCCTCCACCTGGCCGCCTGCCTCCTCTCTCCTCAAGGGCCCATGAAGGCCCATTAACCCTTCGGGGGGGTCCGATAACCTCCCGGTACTCCGGAAAATGTCTGAACTTTTCTGAAACCATTCCGGTGTCCAAACATAACCTTCCAGTATATCAATCTTTATGTCTCGACCATTTCGAGACTCCTCGTCATGTCCGTGATCTTATCTGGGACTCTGAACAAACTTCGGTCATCGGTATTACATTACTCATAATACAAATCGTCATTGAATGTTAAGCGTGCGGACCTTACGGGTTCGAGAACTATGTAGACATGACCGAGACTCATCTCCGATCAATAACCAATAGCGGAAACTGGATGCTCATATTGGCTCCTACATACTCTACGAAGATCTTTATCGGTCAAACCGCATAACAACATACGTTGTTCCCTTTGTCATCGGTATGTTACTTGCCCGAGATTCGATCGTGGGTATCCTCATACCTAGTTCAATCTCGTTACCGGCAAGTCTCTTTACTCGTTCCATAATGCATCATCCCGCAACTAACTCATTAGTCACATTGCTTGCAAGGCTTATAGTGATGTGCATTACCTAGAGGGCCCAGAGATACCTCTCCGTTACTCGGAGTGTCAAATCCTAATCTCGATCTATGCCAACTCAACAAACACCATCGGAGACACCTGTAGCGCATCTTTATAATCACCTAGTTACGTTGTGACGTTTGATATCACACTAAGTGTTGCTCCGGTATTCGGGAGTTGCATAATCTCATAGTCAGAGGAACATGTATAAGTCATAAAGAAAGCAATAGCAATAAAACTAAACGATCATTAATGCTAAGCTAACGGATGGATCTTGTCCATCACATCATTCTCTAATGATGTGATCCCATTCATCAAATGACAACACATGTATATGGTCAGGAAACTTAACCATCTTTGATTAACGAGCTAGTCTAGTAGAGGCATACTAGGGACACTCTGTTTCTTTATGTATTCACACATGTACCAAGTTTCCGGTTAGTACAATTCTAGCATGAATAATAAACATTTATCATGATATAAGGAAATATAAATAACAACTTTATTATTGCCTCTAGGGCATATTTCCTTCAGTCTCCCACTTGCACTAGAGTCAATAATCTAGATTACATAGTAATGATTCTAACATCCATGGAGTCTTGGTGTTGATCATGTTTTGCTCGTGAGAGAGGCTTAGTCAACGGGTCTGCAACATTCGGATCCGTATGTATCTTGCAAATCTCTATGTCTCCCTCCTTGACATGATCGCGGATGGAATTGAAGCGTCTTTTCATGTGTTTGGTTCTCTTGTGAAATCTAGATTCCTTCGCCAAGGCAATTGCTCCAGTATTGTCACAAAAGATCTTCATTGGACCCGATGCACTAGGTATTACACCTAGATCGGATATGAACTCCTTCAACCAGACTCCTTCATTTGTTGCTTCCGAAGCAGCTATGTACTCCGCTTCACACGTAGATCCCGCCACGACGCCCTGTTTGGAACTGCACCAAATGACAGCTCCACCATTCAATATAAATACGTATCCAGTTTGTGACTTAGAGTCATCCGGATCAGTGTCAAAGCTTGCATCAACATAACCGTTTACGACGAGCTCTTTGTCACCTCCATAAACGAGAAACATATCCTTAGTCCTTTTCAGGTATTTCAGGATGTTCTTGACCGCTGTCCAATGATCCACTCCTGGATTACTTTGGTACCTCCCTGCTGAACTAATAGCAAGGCACACATCAGGTCTGGTACACAACATTGCATACATGATAGAACCTATGGCTGAGGCATAGGGAATGACTTTCATTTTCTCTCTATCTTCTGCAGTGGACGCGCATTGAGTGTGACTCAACTTCACACCTTGTAATACAGGCAAGAACCCTTTCTTTGACTGATCCATTTTGAACTTTTTCAAAACTTTATCAAGGTATGTGCTTTGTGAAAGTCCAATTAAGCGTCTTGATCTATCTGTATAGATCTTTATGCCCAATATATAAGCAGCTTCACCGAGGTCTTTCATTGAAAAATTCTTATTCAAGTATCCTTTTATGCTATTCAGAAATTCAGTATCATTTCCGATCAATAATATGTCATCCACATATAATATCAGAAATGCTATAGAGCTCCCACTCACTTTCTTGTAAATATAGGCTTCTCCAAAAGTCTGTATAAACCATATGCTTTGATCACACTATCAAAGCATATATTCCAACTCCGAGAGGCTGGCACCAGTCCATAAATGGATCGCTGGAGCTTGCACACTTTGTTAGCACCTTTAGGATCAACAAAACCTTCTGGTTGCATCATATACAACTCTTCTTTTAGATATCCATTAAGGAATGCAGTTTTGACATCCATTTGCCAAATTTCATAATCATAAAATGCGGCAATTGCTAACATGATTCAGACTGACTTAAGCATCGCTACGGGTGAGAAGGTCTCATCATAGTCAACTCCTTGAACTTGTCGAAAACCTTTCGCAACAAGTCGAGCTTTGTAGACAGTAACATTACCGTTGGCGTCTGTCTTCTTCTTGAAGATCCATTTATTCTCTATGGCTTGCCGATCATCGGGCACGTCAACCAAAGTCCATACTTTGTTCTCATACATGGATCCCATCTCAGATTTCATGGCCTCAAGCCATTTCGCGGAATCTGGGCTCATCATCGCTTCCTCATAGTTCATAGGTTCGTCATGGTCAGGTAACATGACCTCCAGAACAGGATTACCGTACCACTCTGGTGTGGATCTTACTTTGGTTGACCTACGAGGTTCAGTTGTAACTTGATATGAAGTTTCATGATCATCATCGTTAGCTTCCTCACTAATTGGTGTAGGAATCACTGGAACTGATTCTGTGATGAACTACTTTCCAATAAGGGAGCAGGTACAATTACCTCATCAAGTTCTACTTTCCTCCCACTCACTTCTTTCGAGAGAAACTCCTTCTCAATAAAGGTCCATTCTTAGCAACGAATATCTTGCCTTCGGATATGTGATAGAAGGTGTACCCAACAGTCTCCTTTGGGTATCCTATGAAGACACATTTCTCCGATTTGGGTTCGAGCTTAGCAGGTTGAAGCTTTTTCACATAAGCATCGCAGCCCCAAACTTTAAGAAACGACAACTTGGGTTTCTTGCCAAACCACAATTCATATGGTGTCGTCTCAATGGATTTAGATGGTGCCCTATTTAATGTGAATGCAGCCGTCTCTAAAGCATAACCCCAAAACGATAGCGGTAAATCAGTAAGAGACATCATAGATCGCACCATATCTAATAAAGTGCGGTTACAACGTTCAGACACACCATTACACTGGTGTTCCGGGTGGCGTGAGTTGCGAAACTATTCCACATTGTTTCAAATGAAGACCAAACTCGTAACTCAAATATTCAGCTCCACGATCAGATCATAGAAATTTTATTTTCTTGTTACAATGATTTTCCACTTCACTATGAAATTCTTTGAACTTTTCAAATGTTTCATACTTATGTTTCATCAAGTAGATATACCCATATCTGCTCAAATCATATGTGAAGGTCAGAAAATAACGATACCCGCCGCGAGCCTCAACACTGATCGGACCGCATTCATCAGTATGTATTATTTCCAACAAGTCTGTTGCTCGCTCCATTGTTCCGGAGAACGGAGTTTTAGTCATCTTGCCCATGAGGCATGGTTCGCAAGCATCAAGTGATTCATAATCAAGTGATTCCAAAAGCCCATCAGCATGGAGTTTCTTCATGCGCTTTACACCAATATGACCTAAAGGGAAGTGCCACAAATAAGTTGCACTATCATTATTAACCTTGCATCTTTTGGCTTCAATATTATGAATATGTGTATCACTACAATCGAGATTCAATAAGAAAAGACCACTCATCAAGGGTGCATGACCATAAAAGATATTACTCATATAAATAGAACAACCATTATTCTCTGATTTAAATGAATAACCGTCTCGCATCAAACAAGATCCAGATATAATGTTCATGCTTAACGCTGGCACCAAATAAAAAATATTCAGGTCTAAAACTAATCCTGACGGTAGATGTAGAGGTAGCGTGCCGATGGCGACCACATCTACTTTGGAACCATTTCCCACGCACACCGTCACCTCGTACTTAGCCAATCTTCGCTCAATCCGTAGCCCCTGTTTCGAGTTTCAAATATGAGCAACAGAACCAGTATCAAATACCCAGGCGCTACTACGAGCATTAGTAAGGTACACATCAATAACATGTATATCAAATATACCTTTCACTTTGCCATCCTTCTTATCCGCCAAATACTTGGGGTAGTTCCGCTTCCAGTGACCAGTCCCTTTGCAGTAGAAGCACTCAGTCTTAGGCTTAGGTCCAGACTTGGGCTTCTTCACTTGAGCAACAACTTGCTTGCCGTTCTTTTTGAAGTTCCCCTTCTTTCCTTTGCCCTTTTTCTTGAAACTAGTGGTCTTGTTAACCATCAACACTTGATGCTCCTTCTTCATTTCTACCTCCGTAGCCTTTAGCATCGCGAAGAGCTCAGGAATTGTCTTATCCATCCTTGCATATTATAGTTCATCACGAAGCTTTTGTAGCTTGGTGGAAGTGATTGAAGAACTCTGTGAATGACACTATCAACAGGAAGATTAACTCCCAGTTGTGTCAAGTGGTTATGGTACCCAGACATTCTGAGTATATGTTCACTGGCAGAACTATTCTCCTCCATCTTGTAGCTGTAGAACTTATTAGAGACTTCATATCTCTCAATCCGGGCATTTGCTTGAAATATTAACTTCAACTCCTGGAACATCTCATATGCTCCATGACGTTCAAAACGTCGTTGAAGTCCCGGTTCTAAGCCGTAAAGCATGGCACACTAAACTATCGAGTAGTCATCAGCTTTGCTCTGCCAGACGTTCATAACATCCGAAGTTGCTCCTGCAGCGGGTCTTGCACCTAGCGGTGCTTCCAGGACGTAATTCTTCTGTGCAGCAACGAGGATAATCCTCAAGTTACGGACCCAGTCCGTGTAGTTGCTACCATCATCTTTCAACTTAGCTTTCTCTAGGAACGCATTAAAATTCAAAGGAATGGTAGCACGGGCCATTGATCTACAATAACATAGACATGCAAAATACTATCAGGTATTAAGTTCATGATAAATTAAAGTTCAATTAATCATATTACTCAAGAACTCCCACTTAGATAGACATGCCTCTAGTTATCTAAATGATCACGTGATCCATATCAACTAAACCATGTCCGATCATCACGTGAGATGGAGTAGCTTTCAATGGTGAACATCACTATGTTGATCATATCTACTATATGATTCACGCTCGACCTTTCGGTCTCAGTGTTCCAAGGCCATATATGCATATGCTAGGCTCGTCAAGTTTAACCCGAGTATTCTGAGTGTGCAAAACTGGCTTGCACCCGTTGTATGTGAACGTAGAGCTTATCACACCCGATCATCATGTGGTGTCTTGGCACGACGAACTGTAGCAACGGTGCATACTCAGGGAGAACACTTGTACCTTGAAATTTAGTGAGAGATCATCTTATAATGCTACCGCCGTACTAAGAAAAATAAGATGCATAAAAGATAAACATCACATGCAATCAAAATAAGTGATATGATATGGCCATCATCATCTTGTGCCTTTGATCTCCATCTCCAAAGCACCGTCATGATCACCATCGTCACCGGCTTGACACCTTGATCTCCATCGTAGCATCGTTGTCGTCTCACCAACTATTGCTTCTACAACTATCGCTACCGCTTAGTGATAAAGTAAAGCAATTACATGGCGATTGCATTTCATACAATAAAGCGACAACCATAAGGCTCCTGCCAGTTGCCGATAACTTTTACAAAACATGATCATCTCATACAAAAATATATCATCACGTCTTGACCATATCACATCACAACAAGCCCTGCAAAAACAAGTTAGACGTCCTCTACTTTGTTGTTGCAAGTTTTACGTGGTTGCTATGGGCTTCTAGCAAGAGCGGTTCTTACCTACGCATCAAAACCACAACGATTTTTCATCAAGTGTGCTGTTTCAACCTTCAACAAGGACCGGGCGTAGTCAAACTCGATTCAACTAAAGTTGGAGAAACGAACACCCACTAGCCACCTGTGTGCGAAGCACGTCGGTAGAACCAGTCTCATGAACGCGGTCATGTAATGTCGGTCCGAGCCGCTTCATCCAACAATAGCGCCGAATCAAAGTAAGACGTTGCTGGTAAGCAGTATGACTATTACCGCCCACAACTCATTGTGTTCTACTCGTGCATATAACATCTATGCATAGACATGGCTCGGATGCCACCGTTGGGGAACGCAGTATTTCAAAAAATTTACCTACGATCACGCAAGATCTATCTAGGAGATGCATAGTAATGAGCGGGGAGAGTGTGTTCATGTACCCTCATAGACCAAAAGAGGAAGCGTTTAGTAACGCAGTTGATGTAGTTGAATGTCTTCGCGATCCAACCGATCCAAGTACCGAACATACGGCACCTCCGCGTTCAGCGCACGTTCAGCTTGATGACGTCCCTCGATCTCTTGAGCCAGGCGAGGACGAGGGAGATTCCATTTGCACGACGGCGTGGCGACGGTGATGATGAAGTTACCGGCGCAGGGCTTCGCCTAAGCACTACGACGATATGACCGAGCTGTGTAACTGTGGAGGGGGGCACCGCACATGGCTAAGAGAAGGCTTAGTGTGCCTTTGGGGTGCACCCCTCCCACGTATATAA
>NC_057814.1:541097732-541100815 GCF_018294505.1 Triticum aestivum
AGAGGAGGCCGACCTAAGGTGTGGCGCGCCAAGGGGGGAGTCCTACTTGGGCTCCCGGTCCAAGTAGGATTCGACCCCCCTTCCTATTCCAAGAAGGAGAAGGGGGAAAGAGAAGGAGGAGAAGAAGGAAAGGGGGCCGCCCCCCAACCCTAGTCCAATTCGGTTTGGGCTTGGGGGGGGGGGCGCACCTCCACCTGGCCGCCTGCCTCCTCTCTCCTCAAGGCCCCATGAAGGCCCATTAACCCTCCGGGGGGTTCCGGTAACCTCCCGGTACTCCGGAAAATGTCCGAACCTTTCCGAAACCATTCCGGTGTCCAAACATAACCTTCCAATATATCAATCTTTATGTCTCGACCATTTCGAGACTCCTCGTCATGTCCGTGATCTTATCTGGGACTCCGAACAAACTTCGGTCATCAAATCACATTACTCATAATACAAATCGTCATCGAACGTTAAGCGCGCGGACCCTACGGGTTCGAGAACTGTGTAGACATGACCGAGACTCATCTCCGGTCAATAACCAATGGCGGAACCTGGATGCTCATACTGGCTCCTACATATTCTACGAAGATCTTTATCGGTCAAACCGCATAACAACATACGTTGTTCCCTTTGTCATCGGTATGTTACTTGCCCGAGATTCGATCGTCGGTGTCCTCATACCTAGTTCAATCTCGTTATCTGCAAGTCTCTTTACTCGTTCCGTAATGCGTGATCCCGCAACTAACTCATTAGTCACACTGTTTGCAAGGCTTATAGAGGGCCCAGAGATACCTGTCCATTACTCGGAGTGACAAATCCTAATCTTGATCTATGCCAACTCAACAAACACCATCGGAGACACCTGTAGAGCATCTTTATAATCACCCAGTTATGTTGTGACGTTTGATAGCACACTAAGTGTTCCTCCGGTATTCGGGAGTTGCATAATCTCATAGTCAGAGGAACATGTATAAGTCATGAAGAAAGCAATAGCAATAAAACTAAACAATCATTAATGCTAAGCTAATGGATGGATCTTGTCCATCACATCATTCTCCAATGATGTGATCCCGTTCATCAAATGACAACACATGTTTATGGTCAGGAAACTTAACCATCTTTGATTAACGAGCTAGTCTAGTAGAGGCATACTAGGGACACTCTGTTTGTCTATGTATTCACACATGTACTAAGTTTCTGGTTATACAATTCTAGCATGAATAATAAACATTATCATGATATAAGGAAATATAAATAACAACTTTATTATTGTTTCTAGGGCATATTTCCTTCAAATCGATCATACGGGTAGAAGGCCCATTGATGATACGACCCGTAGGAGGCCCATTGTTTCTAAGGCCCGTAGAAGGCCCATTGTTTCTACGACCCGTAGAAGGCCCACTGTTTCTATGGCCCGTAGGAGGCCGAGGGTCAGTACAGTAAATATACAGCCCATGGTTATTGTGGCCTAGTTTTAAAAGTAGGTTATTGCAGCCACTAGCAAACTGCATAGAAAGAACTGCACTGACTACAAGCAAACAAATAAACAAGACAACAAGGAAATAAATAAGCAAGCAACTTATGCTAGGCTATCACGACTATTACACATATTACATCCACTGGGCATCAAAGTTCGCCACCAGTGCAAATACAGGGAACAAAGCAGCATATCACATACACTGGTTGTCAAAGTTGGCGACCAGTGCAAATAAACGCCGCATCAAAACAAGTCCAGAACTGAAACCACTTCAGAAGAGCACAAGAAACAATATCCTGGGTACTCATAATGCTGGCAAGATGCTTAGCAAGCTTATTAACTTTCTCTTGTTTGGCGCTTAAATCCTCCCACACTTGCTGTTGCACCAGAAACTATGCATCTGAATTCTGCAGGGACTTCCTCAGTCCTTCGGCTTCCTGTCGCATAACATTTGATCGATGTCTTTCAACTTGAAGTTGAGACTCAAGAAGCCGAACTGATTCAGGCAGCGAGTTTGAAGAGCTGGTGCCAACAGTAATAGCCAGTAACTCGAACACTACATCAAAACAGGACTTTGGGGTTGTCTTAGTGTCTTCAATATAGTTTTTATCAACTTTATTGGAGACCAACAGGGATGTCTCACTATCTTGAAACTTATCTACATTACTTCCTTTACCATTGCATAACGGGGTACTCTTCTCCAGTATTTTATCCGCATTCTAAAAGAGAAACAAACAGACACCTCACAGGTTTACCATGTTGTATATGAAACTCATTTTGGTAAACCAGTTCAGTAGTAAGGTGGACAGGATAACAGCATGAAGAAAACATATATCTATGTAGTATGGTCACTGTATGGTCTATATCATTCCAGTTTATGTTGCCAAATCAAGATAGAGACAGTTCAAATCATATCTATTTAAGACAAAGCAGCATAGACAGAATATAAGTGTGGGAAACTACACAGCAATAAGAACGCTTGTAATGTGCATGTGTAACATCCCAAATTTTCAATTTGGAATGTTATACATTAGATCATCATTGCATATCATATTTTATTGCATTTTTGGTTTGATCCTAGAAATTCTACGCAACTCAAGGACCCACGGAGAGAGTTGGGGATTTCGTTATTTTCATATTTGAGTTTTCTCAAATTTTGAAAATAGGATCATTTGATTTTATTTATTTTATCTTCAATTATTCCATTTATAAAAATAAGAGAGAGGGAATAAAATGACTTTCCCAAAAATAAGAAATATTGAGGATTTTTTTTAAAATCAAATCTTATTTTATTTGGAGTTTTGCTATTTTATTTGAATTTAGGAAAATTGCACGTTTTTCAAAATTGCATTTTAGGGCCAAGAAAATGTTCTAAATATTTTATTTAGACGGTGAAAAATTTATTTTGGCATTTTTAGAATTTTATTTTATTTTCTAGAATTTTTCTCAGTTCCGGCGGAATTGTTTTAAAAAAAAAACTCCCGCGCCCCCGACTAGGCCGAAGCCCAGCCGAACCAGGCCGGCCCGCCCGCGCCACCGCCTCCCGCCGCCGTCTCCGGATCGGAGACCGCCGCCGCCGCCCGAGTCCGGGAGGAGCACGCCTCCCGAGGCGCCCCTTCCC
>NC_057814.1:541101308-541155211 GCF_018294505.1 Triticum aestivum
GCCGCCGCCGCCGCCCCTCACCCCGCCATCGAACCCGCAGCCCCGCCGCCGGAGCCGCGCCGCCGCCGAGTCGCCGCCGCCGCCGGGAAAGCCGCCGCCGCCCCCGCCACCCGCAGCCCCGCCGCCCCACGCTGCCTCCCGTCGCCCCGCCGGAGCCGCCGGACTTCGCCGGAGCCCCGAGCCGAGGTAGCCGTCTGCCGCCCGGTTTTCTGAACAAAACCGATTCGGTTTTTTTAGAAAACCCTAGGTTTTTTTAGATCGGTTTTGTTTTGTTTTTTCGGTTTTCTTATTTAGCGAGCGTTCGCTCGTTCGTTCGTTTTAACGAACGCGTTCATCGTTTAGTTACAGTTAACGAACGTCCATTCGTTAAACTGTTCGTTAGTTTTTCTTTTTCTCGGATTTTCTGCGATTATTTCTGATCGTGATTTCCGATCTGTTTTTTGTTTTGGTTGAACTTTTCGCTCGTTTGTCGGAATCAGGCGATTCAAGCGCCTAGAGTTTCGTCTCGAAACCCTCTTTCTGTTTAACCAACTCAAACAAGTTTTGCTACTGTAAAATTTGACTTAGGTCCAGATTAGTAAACGAAGCTTGTTTCTTTCGCCGTTTGACTTTCGTTGCTTCGTTTGATTTGATTTTTTTGCAAACCGGAGTTCTTAAGTTGAACTTTCTGGTTAGATCTCTTATCTGAGTTTTACCTGTGCATTAGGCAAGTACTTATTGTATGCTTGTTTGTTTGCGATAGAGTACCCGGAGTGCGCCGCTTGCTACTTCGAATCCCTAGGTTTCACGGATCATCAGCAAGGCAAGTAACACTTTGATCATACCTCTTTTCATACCCAGTTTTATTGCATTAGACCAATCCTCAAACAATTGCATGATTAGGATTTGATTAAATTGTGGGTTGGGAAGTAGCTGATGAGGTAGAACCTATTGCCCTGTTTGTTACCAAACCCTTGGGAATTACTTCTACGTTTGCTTATATTGCTATGCTATGCTAGTAGACGTGGATTGGGTGAGTGTATCCATGACAGATGTGAGATTGTTAATTAATGGATCAATTTAAGGTGGCTACTTAAACACACATCTGGGTGGATTGAGGCACCTGGGTATTCCAGCGATTGCCTGTTTTTTTATGGACCGCCACCCAGGCTCAAAGGGATCATGAGATTATTCATGCTAGAAACTTCCGTGTGTAGCCACAAGCTATTATGGGCTCTAGCATAGTTGATTAAGTTGTGTGAACTCTTACAGTGGTAGACTAGCAGATGTAGGGGTTGTAGGTGGTACTGTCTACCCGATCGTAAGGTGCAAACGCTTCTGAAAGACTATGTCTCGGTCATCCGTTTCTCAAACATCATGTAGTGCGAGAATCCCAACGGAGGAGATCGAGTCTTGTGGGGAAAAGTGCGCAAACCTCTGCAGAGTGTATAAACTAATCATGGTTAGCCGTGTCCCCGGTTATGGACAACTTGAGTATCTAGTACTTGGATTATCATGTGAATCTCATCATGTTACTTTAATTAATTTTGTTGGGATTAATGTTGAAACTTAATCGGGATTGAGATGGTGTCACCCATTCTCAATGTTTAACAACCACCATGATAGTTAAATAAAATTTATTCCTTTGCAGTAGGGAAAAATTGGCTTTTCGCAAAACTGTAACCATAGAGCTTTCCACCAGCCAAATATGCATGTAGTATAGCATTATTCTGTTCATTATTCTCTATGTGTTACATTGCCAGCATATTCCATGTGCTGGCCCGTTTTCGGGCTGCAACATTTCATGTTGCAGACTTTTCAGACGACGAGTAAGGTGCCTTAGGTCGTGGTTCTATACTCAGTGATGCCGTTGGAGTTGATGGACTCGCTTATCTTTCAAGTCTTCCACTGTTATCATTTTTAGATGGCCTTAAGCCATATTTATTGTATTAAGTTCTCTTTTGAGACATTCGATGTAATAAGTGTGTGATTGCTACTCTGTTATAAATCCTTCGAGTACTATGCGTGTCAGCATACTGATCCAGGGATGACACTGATGCACAGAGACTTGACCGTCTGAGGTCTGGTCGCTACAAGATGGTATCAGAGCACACGCTGACTGTAGGACACGACCACTAAGCTTAAACCCTAGATCACTATTCTCTTCTCATTTCTGACTCCTCTCCATTTTCCACTCTTTTAGGATGGCGGATGCAAAGAACAAGTTCATGCAACCGGATGAAGATACACCCTTTGGACGCCACTTGAAGGAAGTCACTAGATACCTGAACATCGGAATACCAAGCTTCACCGGAACCTACAATGCCACACTACCAGAAGAGGAGCGTTGGATGATTCAAGTTCAAGTTCCAGGAAGGACGTTCATGCCCGTCACCGAGCCCATAGAGTTTTCCTTTGATGCACCAACCTGGAGTCTAGGAAAGAGCATGGAAGCCCACATCACCATGGGACACATTGGAGAAGTTTACCACAAGGAGCTTAAGGATACCATTTACCAGATTTGTGGGCGCCGAGATGAGCAATGGGAGATGATCAGCACCAAGAAGGATAGATCAATTGCAGCTTTCATCCAGGAGCAAAACCAGCACATTCATCGCCAGGAGAACCAAATGTGCACAGGCATGATAGATCTGAAGAAGGCATTGACCAAGACCACGGAGTTGGAGGAAGAACTCAAGTCTACGCGCGATGGATATGAGGAGGAGATCGCCACGTTGTTGGAGAAGAATGACAACCTGGAAAAGAAGATCGGAATATTCATGGAAGACCCAGCACCAGGAGGAGAAGACGATGATTGCGCTTGCCCGGATAACTACATCATCATCGACGACACCGACTCGGACCCCAGTGAAGATGACTTTGTTGATGAAGCTGGAGAAGATATCATGGAGTCTTCGACCGATCAAAATTTCTAGTAGACCACCATAAACAGTAGTAGTATCCCCCATGTATATAGTATAGTCCGAGCACTTTGTGACGATAGTTAGATCGATTGTATGCCTTGTTTGAATTGATTTGAGTGATATTGATTGTGTTTGTCTCATGTGCATATGGGTAGTGTTTTCTCTCTAGACCTCATTCTATTCTAAATTCTCATCTTTTCTAAACCCATCAGATGCCTCCGAGACGCGACACCGGATTTGTTTTCCCACCGGAGATCACTCAGTTGATTCAGCAGCAGAATGTCTTGATGCAAGCACTAGTACAGAACCAAGGCAACAACAACAACAACCCACCACCACCACCACCTGTTGATCATTTGACCCGTTTCTTGAGGCTAAATCTGCCGGTGTATTCCAGTAGCACCGAGCCGATTGTTGCAGATGATTGGCTCCGCAAAGTTGGAAGGGAGTTGACCACTGCAGGATGCACATATGCGGAGAGAGTGCGTTTTGCCGCACATCAGCTTGATGGACTCGCACCATCATGGTGGGAGAATTACACAGCCACTCACCCCATCGACACTGTCACATGGGACCAGTTTCAGGAAGCTTTCCGTACTACCCATGTTTCAGCAGGAGCTATGGCCATGAAGAAGCGTGAGTTTAGCAACTTACGCCAAGGAGGACGCACCGTAGGCCAGTATGTGGAGGACTTTAGTAAGTTAGCACGTTATGCCCTAGATGACGTTGCTACAGATGCAGCCAAGCAGGAGAAGTTTCTGAAAGGGCTGAATGATGAGCTGAGCATGCAGTTGATGGTAGCAACCTTCAACAACTACCAGGAGTTGGTAGATAGAGCTCTCATGATTGAAGGGAAGCAGCAGCAGATTGAAAGCCGCAAGAGGAAGTATGGACAAGGGAAGTACAATTCTGGAGCTCATCAGAAGCCACGTTTTACCCCGAATTCTGGAGCTCATCAGAAGCCCCCTTTCCTCTTTCCCTCTCCCTCTCCTTCCCTTTTCCTCCTCCGAAAGAAAGGAAAGGGGGCCGACTAGGATTGGGAGTCCTAGTCGGTTCCCCCCCTATGGCGCGCCCCTTGGCCGACCTCCTCCCTCTCCTCCTTTATATACAGGGGCAGGGGGCACCCCAAAGCACAATAGTTATTCTCTTAGCCGTGTGCGGTGCCCCCTCCACAGTTTACTCCTCCGGTCATATTCACGAAGTGCTTAGGCGAAGCCCTGCGTGGATCACATCACCATCACCGTCACCATGCCGTCGTGCTGACGAAAATCTCCCTCGGCCCTCTGCTGGATCAAGAGTTCGAGGGACGTCATCGAGCTGAACGTGTGCTGAACTCGGAGGTGCCGTACGTTTGGTACTTGATCAATTGGATCATGAAGACGTTCGACTACATCAACCGCGTTAAACTAACGCTTCCACTTTCGGTCTACGAGGGTACGTGGACACACTCTCCCCTTCTCGTTGCTATGCATCTCCTGGATAGATCTTGCGTGATTGTAGGAAATTTTTTGAAATTGCATGCTACGTTCGCCAACAGGGGCTGGTTCTCGGGCAAGTACAACCGTGGTTCTATCTGCATCGACAGGTAGCACGATCTTTTCTGAAGACCGTGTTTTTACTCCCACAGATACTGCCATCACCCCCTCCAATTCAAATGGCCGATAAATAAGAAAAGTAATTGAATGTACAGACATTGTAAGATAGACATGTGCAATGGATAGTAGGGAAGAAAATAGGGCATGAAATAATGCACATTTATGTTGTCTAACCAAATAGAATAGCATGACATAATTTCACATATATGATGGCTAATTAAACAGGGTAGCATGACACACTCTCCCCTTCTCGTTGCTATGCATCTCCTAGATAGATCTTGCGTGATCGTAGGATTTTTTTTGAAATTGCATGCTATGTTCCCCAACAGTGACATCCGAGGCAGGTCTATGCGTAGATGATATGCACGAGTAGAACACAAAGAGTTGTGGGCGATAATAGTCATACTACTTACCACCAACGTCTTATTTTGATTCGGCGGTATTGTTGGATGAAGCGGCCCGAACCAACCTTACATGACCACATTCATGAGACTGGTTCCACCGACAGACATGCAACTTGTTTTGCATAAAGGTGGCCGGAGGGTGTCTGTTTCTCCAACTTTAGTTGAATCGAATTTGACTATGGCTGGTCCTTGTTGAAGGTAAACACAACACACTTGGCGAAAAATCATTGTGGTTTTGATGCGTAGGTAATAACGGTTCTTGCTAGAAGCCCGTAGCAGCCACGTAAAACTTGCAACAACAAAGTAGAGGACGTCTAACTTGTTTTTGTAGGGCATGTTATGATGTGATATGGTCAAGACATGATGTCATATAAGTTATTGTATGAGATGACCATGTTTTGTAAAAGTTATCGGCAACTAGCAAGAGCCTTATGGTTGTCGCTTTATTGTATGAAATGCAATCGCCATGTAATTGCTTTACTTTATCACTATGCGGTAGCGATAGTTATAGAAGCAATAGTTGGTGAGACGGCAACGACGCTACGATGGAGATCATGGTGTCAAGCCGGTGACGATGGAGATCATGACGGTGCTTTAGAGATGGAGATCAAAGGCACAAGATGATGATGGCCATATCATGTCACATATTTTGATTGCATGTGATGTTTATCTTTTATGCATCATATTTTGCTTAGTACGGCGGTAGCATTATAAGATGATCCCTCACTAAAAATTTCAAGGTATAAGTGTTCTCCCTGAGTATGCACCGTTGCTACAGTTCGTTGTGCCGACACACCATGTGATGATCGGGTGTGATAAGCTCTAAATTCACATACAATGGGTGTAAGATAGTTTTGCACGTGCAGAATACTCAGGTTAAACTTGGCGAGCCTAGCATATACAGATATGGCCTCGGAACGCTGAGACCGAAAGGTCGAACATGAATCATATAGTATATATGATCAACATAGAGATGTTCACCATTGAAAACTACTCCATCTCACGTGATGATCGGACATGGTTTAGTTGATATGGATCACGTGATCATTTAGATGACTAGAGGGATGTCTATCTAAGTGGGAGTTCTTAAGTAATATTATTAATTGAACTTTAATTTATCATGAACTTAGTCCTGATACTTTTTCCATATCTATGTTGTTGTAGATCAATGGTCCGTGCTACCGTTCCCTTGAATTTAAAGCGTTCCTAGAGAAAGCTAAGTTGAAAGATGATGGTAGCAACTACACGGACTGGGTCTGTAACTTGAGGAATATTCTCATTGCTGCACAGAAGAATTACGTCCTGAAAGCACCTCTAGGTGCAAGGCCTGCTGCAGGAGCAACTCCAGACGTTATGAATGTCTGGCAAGCTAATTCTGATGAGTACTCGATAGCTTAGTGTGCCATGCTTTACGGCTTAGAATCGGGACTTCAAAGACGTTTTGAACATCATGGAGCATATGAGATGTTCCAAGAGTTGAAGTTAATATTTCAAGAAAATGCCCGAGTTGACAGATATGAAGTCTCCAACAAGTTCTATAGCTGCAAGATGGAGGAGAACAATTCTGTCAGTGAACACATACTCAGAATGTCTGGGTACCATAACCACTTGACTCAGCTGGGAGTTAATCTTCTGGATGATAGTGTCGTTGACAGAGTTCTTCAATCACTGCCACCAAGCTATAAAGGCTTCGTGATGAACTATCATATGCAAGGGATGGAAAAGACAATTCCCGAGCTCTTCGCAATGCTTAAGGCCGCGGAGGTAGAAATCATGAAGGAGCATCAAGTTTTGATGGTTAACAAGACCACTAGTTTCAAGAAAAAGGGCAAAGGGAAGAAGGGGAACTTCAAGAAGAATAGCAAGCAAGTTGCTACTCCCGGGAAGAAGCCCAAGCCTTGCTCGCTTCAGACGCATGTTCGAAAACTCAAATGATGAGTGGGTCGCTGGGCGAGATGTTGAGTACACCCCAGTCCTGGGAAGCGAGAAGAATCTAAAGGAGGCAGAGAAGAAGAAGCCTGCTGTGATCCAGGTTTGTGTGCATGACTTATTCTTGGTCTACCACATATGCCATGCCGACATTGAGTGCGAGGAATTTAAGAAGTTCCTCAAGGGCGGCCTAGTCAAATTCGTTACTCTAGACTTTAGGAACGACAAGGAAATCCTGGGTCGGATAGGCATCATTGTAGGCAACCCCATTGACCTCCAGAAGAAAGGGCTGGTGTCCTCCCATGATAAGCCTTCAATGCTGACCCTGGCAGGAGCCATGGTTCATCCTTCAGACGGTAAACTGAAGAAACCTCCGCACACGTTTCATCGTGCATGGCAGTGGAATGTACTAGATATAGACCACATCCACTACGCTGCAATGGATGGCTACCTTTGTTTCAATATCTACAAGGGTTGGATGAAGAGCAAGAGCCAAGTGTGCGGTTCAAGCAAAGAAGTATCGGCCAAGAGCAAGAGGGACAAAGACGAAGTCGAGGACGTGGACGAGGACTCCGAGTAAGGTGGCAGTGTCGTTGCTCATGGTGGTTCCAATGCAGTGTGTACCGGATTAGTTGCTTAGTTTAATTTCTGGTGTGGTTAGTTTTATTTGAGGGGTGTGTTGTGCTAAGCCCCCAGCAGAACTATGTTATGTTTCTTCTTGTTACATTAACTCCTCAGTACGTACATACTAGTATTTCTTACAGTTCATCTTTTAGTTGGTATAGTACTACGACTACCACTCGTTTCTTCACATTATATACGTACAATATATATGGCCAACATCATATAGCCAGCAGTTTAGTTGTCAAAGAATTTTAGGGGGCTTAGTTTTGTCAAAGAATTTTAGGGTGCTTAGTTTTATTTGAGGGGTGTGTTGTGCTGGACACCATAATTGTGACTCAAATCTCTTTTGCCATGTTATAATGAGATAAATACCGATGGACCAACATGCCAGCTCTCCCTCTATCTCACTACAGTAAAATAAAGTGTGGGGCCTACTTGATCCCAACAGCGTTCTTATTTTCCTGTAAAATTGTTCGCTTGGTTACTCCTGACAAGCGGGGCCACACTTATCATTGTGAGAATCAGCTTATTTTTGTCATGTAACATGGTCAACGGTTTTGACGTGCAAATCACAATGTCTAATGGCATTTTTGAGCAAACATCTAACTTAACGATGGCATTTTTTTAGATATCTAATTGCATTTTTGAGCAGGCATCTCACGGATTGATGGCATTTTTGAGTAGTTGTAACTTCTAATGGCAAAACTAAGTAGTGATACACAAACTAGTGGGATAAATAATAAGAACCCAAGAATTAAATAGGTATGCGAATTTCTTTAATAGAATTTAGCACCCCATTTAAGCACGTACTAGCTTTTTTAATAGTACTATATGCATAATTTGGCGACGAGCGCTCTCTATATGTACCAAATTTTTCTTTAATTTCATCTTGTTAGTTTTGCTCCATGGCGCAATCCATCGATCCTACTACTGTACAAAAGTATACATTTGTTAAAAGGCTAGAGGGCGGGGCAGTCTAGCTAGGTCGGTTTCAAGAGAGGCGAGGGCCTTTGTGATTTGACGGCTCATTACTGCTGGAAGGTGGGGCCTTGTGATTTGACTGCTCGTATAAATGTGCCAACAACCTGAGGAGGAGCAAAGAACCGTGCGGTATACTCAAGTTTTCCACTAGAGTACGACGGAGGAGCACGAAACACGGCAGCCCAGTGCCATATCCTCTACTCTCTACTCTTATTATATATTACTAGCAAGAGGCATTGTTCTATTGGCGATAAAGAATGATCTAATTTGCTAGTCATCTCATTTTTAGCATTGTTCTATTCATGCCTCGCAGAGAAGGTGACACGTGCAGCGAAACACCCGAAGCAAAAGAAGAAACACAGGAGCAAAAGAAGAAGGAAGATTATCACCCCCCAAAAAGAAGGAAGACGCACACACAAGTCTGGGGCGATGCTCTCACTACATGAAGGGTTGCTGGCCGCGGAGTCGTAACTGCTTGTTCATCGCCTCCACGACCTCCATCTCCTTGCGCGTCTCCTCCGCCATCTTCTTCATTGTGTCCATGACGCGGGATTTCTCGACGCGAGCCTTCATCATCTGTTCCACGGCCGCATTACGTACCTTGACAGCAGCCGGGTGCTCGATGCGGAGCTTCGCCAACTCCTCCTTCTGTTCCATGATGAGGGCCTGCAACATCTTCATCGAGGAACTACTATTCTCATGCAGCTTCTTCCAGCCGGCGTTCTCCTCCTTCAGCAGGTCGAGCTCGTGGCAGAGCTTCGCCTTGTCCTCCTGAAGTTGCAAGATTTCGCCGGTCGCCTTCTTCTCCAAGGCAATGCTCTTCTTCAGTAGCATCACCAAGCCGGCGGTCAACTCCCCCTGCTCATTGAGCTCAGCGGGCATGTCGTCGAGGCTCTCCTTCAGCAGCTCCACCAAGCCGTGGATGAACTCCTTCTGCTTATTGAGGTGCTTATTGAGCTGATTGGGCATGCCATCGAGGGATAATGACTTTGAAGGAAATATGCCCTAGAGGCAATAATAAAGTATTATATATTTCCTTATATCATGATAAATGTTTATTATTCATGCTAGAATTGTATTAACCGGAAACATAATACATGTGTGAATACATAGACAAATAGAGTGTCACTAGTATGCCTCTACTTGACTAGCTCGTTAATCCAAGATGGTTATGTTTCCTAGCCATAGACATGAGTTGTCATTTGATTGACGGGATCACCTCATTAGGAGAATGACGTGATTGACTTGACCCATTCCGTTAGCTTAGCACCCGATCGTTTAGTATGTTGCTATTGCTTTCTTCATGACTTATACATGTTCCTATGACTATGAGATTATGCAACTCCCGTTTACCGGAGGAACACTTTGTGTGCTACCAAACGTCACAACGTAAATGGGTGATTATAAAGGTGCTCTACAGGTGTCTCCAAAGGTACTTGTTGGGTTGGCGTATTTCGAGATTAGGATTTGTCACTCCGATTGTCGAAGAGGTATCTGTGGGCCCACTCGGTAATGCACATCACTATAAGCCTTGCAAGCATTGTGACTAATGAGTTAGTTGCGGGATGATGTATTACAGAACGAGTAAAGAGACTTGCCAGTAACGATATTGAACTAGGTATCGAGATACCGACGATCGAATCTCGGGCAAGTAACATACCGATGACAAAGGGAACAACGTATGTTGTTATGCGGTCTGACCGATAAAGATCTTCGTAGAATATGTGGGAGCCAATATGGGCATCCAGGTCCCGCTATTGGTTATTGACCGGAGAGGTGTCTCGGTCATGTCTACATAGTTCTCGAATCCGAAGGGTCCGCACGCTTAACGTTACGATGACCGTTTTATTGAGTTTTGATGTACCGAAGGAGTTCGGAGTCCCGGATGAGATCGGGGACATGACGAGGAGTGTCGAAATGGCCGGGACGTAAAGATCGATATATTGGACGACTATATTCGGACTTCGGAAAGGTTCCGAGTGATTCGGGTATTTTTTGGAGTACCGGAGAGTTACGGGAATTCGTATTGGGCCTTAATGGGCCATACGGGAAAGGAGGGAAAGACCTCAAAGGGTGGCTGCACCCCTCCCCATGGGCTAGTCCGAATTGGACTAGGGAAGGGGGGGCGCCCCCTTCCTTCTTTCTCCTTCCCCCTTCCCTTCTCCTACTCCCACAAGGAAAGGAGGAGTCCTACTCCCGGTGGGAGTAGGACTCCCCCCTTGGGCGCGCCACCTCCCCTTGGCCGGCCCTCTTCCCCTTGCTCCTTTATATACGGGGGCAGGGGGGCACCCCATGAACACACTTGATATACGATATTTTAGCCGTGTGCGGTGCCCCCCTCCACCATATTACACCTCGATAATACCGTTGCGGAGCTTAGGCGAAGCCCTGCGTCGGTGGAACATCATCATCGTCACCACGCCGTCGTGCTGATGAAACTCTCCCTCAACACGCGGCTGGATCGGAGTTCGAGGGACGTCATCGAGCTGAACGTGTGTAGAACTCGGAGGTGCCGTGCGTTCGGTACTTGATCGGTCGGATCGTGAAGACGTGTGACTACATCAACCGTGTTGTGATAACGCTTCCGCTATCGGTCTACGAGGGTACGTGGACAACACTCTCCCCTCTCGTTGCTATGCATCACCATGATCTTGCGTGTGCGTAGGAATTTTTTTGAAATTACTACGTTCCCCAACAATGGCATCCGAGCCTGGTTTTATGCGTTGATGCTATGCACGAGTAGAACACAAGTGAGTTGTGGGCGATATAAGTCATACTGCTTACCAGCATGTCATTCTTTGGTTCAGCGGTATTGTGAGATGAAGCAGCCCGAACCGACATTACGCGTACGCTTACGCGAGACTGGTTTCACCGTTCGGAGCACTCGTTGCTTAAAGGTGACTGGCGGGTGTCTGTCTCTCTCACTTTAGTTGAACCGAGTGTGGCTACGCCCGGTCCTTGTGAAGGTTAAAACAGCACCAACTTGACAAACTATCGTTGTGGTTTTGATGCGTAGGTAAGAACGGTTCTTGCTAAGCCCGTAGCAGCCACGTAAAACTTGCAACAACAAAGTAGAGGATGTCTAACTTGTTTTTGCAGGGCATGTTGTGATGTGATATGGTCAAGACATGATGTGATATAATTTGTTGTATGAGATGATCATGTTTTGTAACCGAGTTATCGGCAACTGGCAGGAGCCATATGGTTGTCGCTTTATTGTATGAGATGCAATCGCCATGTAATAGTTTTACATTATCACTAAGCGGTAGCAATAGTCGTAAAAGCAATTAGTTGGCGAGACGACAACGATACTACGATGGAGATCAAGGTGTCGCGCCGGTGACAATGGTGATCATGACGGTGCTTCGGAGATGGAGATCACAAGCACGGTGCTTCGGAGATGTAGATCACAAGCACAAGATGATGATGGCCATATCATATCACTTATATTGATTGCATGTGATGTTAATCCTTTATGCATCTTATCTTGCTTTGATTGACGGTAGCATTATAAGATGATCTCTCACTAAAATTTCAAGATAAAAGTGTTCTCCCTGACTATGCACCGTTGCGAAAGTTCTTCGTGCTGAGACACCATGTGTTAATCGGGTGCGATAGGCTCTACGTTCAAATACAACGGGTGCAAAACAGTTGCACACACGGAATACTCAGGTTAAACTTGACGAGGCTAGCATATACAGATATGGCCTCGGAACACAGAGACCGAAAGGTCGAGCGTGAATCATATAGTAGATATGATCAACATAGTGATGTTCACCATTGAAACTACTCCATCTCACGTGTTAATCGGACATGGTTTAGTTGCTTTGGATCACGTAATCACTTAGATGATAAGAGGGATGTCTATCTAAGTGGGAGTTCTTAAGTAATATGATTAATTGAACTTGAATTTATCATGAACTTAGTCCTGATAGTATTTTGCAAATTATGTTGTAGATCAATAGCTCGCGTTGTTGCTTCCCTGTGTTTATTTTTGATATGTCCCTAGCGAAAAATTATGTTGAAAGATGTTAGTAGCAAAGATGCGGATTGGATCCGTGATCTGAGGATTATCCTCATTGCTGCACAGAAGAATTATGTCCTTGATGCACCGCTAGGTGACAGACCTATTGCAGGAGCAGATGCAGACGTTATGAACGTTTAGCTAGCTCAATATGATTACTACTTGATAGTTTAGTGCACCATACTTAACGACTTAGAATCGGGACTTCAAAGACGTTTTGAACGTCATGGACCATATGAGATGTTCCAGGAGTTGAAGTTAATATTTCAAGCAAATACCCGAGTTGAGAGATATGAAGTCTCCGACAAGTTCTATAGCTAAAAGATGGAGGAGAATCGCTCAACTAGTGAGCATGTGCTCAGATTGTCTGGGTACTACAATCACTTGAATTAAGTGGGAGTAAATCTTCTAGATAAAATAGTGATTGACAAAATTCTCTAGTCACCATCACCAAGTTAGTAGAACTTCGTGATGAACTATAGTATGCAAGGGATGACGAAAGTAATTCCCGAGCTCTTCGTGATGCTGAAATCGACGAAGGTAGAAATCAAGAAAAACATCAAGTGTTGATGGTTAACAAGACCACTAGTTTCAAGAAAAGGGCAAAGGGATAGAAGGGGAACTTCAAAAAGAAAGGCAAGCAAGTTGCAACTCAAGTGAAGAAGCCCAAGTCTGTACCTAAGCCTGAGACTAAGTGCTTCTACTGCAAAGGGACTGGTCACTGGAAGCAGAACTACCCCAAGTATTTGGTGGATAAGAAGGATGGCAAAGTGAACAAAGGTATATTGGATATACATGTTATTGATGTGTACTTACTAGTGTTTATAGCAACTCCTCAGTATTTGATACTGGTTCAGTTGCTAAAGAGTAGTAACTCGAAACGGGAGTTACAGAATAAACAGAGACTAGTAAAAGGCGAGGTGACGATGTATGTTGGAAGTAGTTCCAAGATTGATATGATCATCATCGCACACTCCCTATACTTTCGAGATTAGTGTTGAAACTAAATAAGTGTTATTTGTTGTTTGCGTTGAGCATGAATATGATTTGATCATGTTTTTTGCAATTCGGTTATTCATTTAAGTTAGAGAACAATTGTTGTTCTGTTTACATGAATAAAAACCTTCTATGGTCATACACACCAACGAAAATGGTTTGTTGGATCTCGATCGTAGTGATACACATAATCATAATATTGAAGCGAAAAGATGCAAAGTTAATAATGATAGTGCAACTTATTTGTGGCACTGCCGTTTAGGTCATATTGGTGTAAAGCGCATGAAGAAACTCCATACTGATGGGATTTTGGAATCACTTGATTATGAATCACTTGATGCTTGCGAACCGTGCCTCATGGGCAAGATGACTAAAACGCCATTCTCCGGTACTATGAAGAGAGCAACAGATTTGTTGGAAATCATACATACAGATGTATGTGGCCCGATGAATATTGAGGCTCGTAGCAGGTATCATTATTTTCTGACCTTCACAGATGATTTGAGCAGATATGGGTATATCTACTTGATGAAACATAAGTCTGAAGCATTTCAAAAGTTCAAAGCATTTCAGAGTGAAGTAGAAAATCATCGTGACAAGAAAATAAAATTCCTACGATCTGATCGTGGAGGAGAATATTTGAGTTACGAGTTTGGCCTACATTTAAAACAATGTGAAATAGTTTCACTACTCACGCCACCTGGAACACCATGGTGTAATGGTGTGTCCGAACATCATAACCGTACTTTATTAGATATGGTGCGATATATGATGTCTCTTACCGATCTACCACTATTGTTTTGGGGTTATGCATTAGAGACAGCTACATTCACGTTAAATAGGGTACCATCTAAATCCGTTGAGACGACGTCTTATGAACTGTGGTTTGGCAAGAAACCAAAGTTGTCGTTTCTTAAAATTTTGGGGTTGCGATGCTTATGTGAAAAAGTTTCATCCTAATAAGCTCAAACCCAAATCGGAGAAATGTGTCTTCATAGGATACCCAAAGGAGACAGTTGGGTACACCTTCTATCACAGATCCGAAGGCAAGACATTCGTTGCTAAAAATGGATCCTTTCTAGAGAAGGAGTTTCTCTCGAAAGAAGTGAGTGGGAGGAAAGTAGAACTTGATGAGGTAACTGTACCTGCTCCCTTATTGGAAAGTAGTTCACCACAGAAATCTGTTCCTGTGACTCCTACACCAATTAGTGAGGAAGTTAATGATGATGATCATGGAACTTCAGATCAAGTTATTACTGAACCTCGTAGGTCAACCAGAGTAAGATCCGCACCAGAGTGGTACGGTAATCCTGTTCTGGAGGTTATGTTACTAGACCATGACGAACCTACGAACTATGAGGAAGCGATGATGAGCCCAGATTCCGGTAAATGGCTTGAGGCCATGAAATCTGAGATGAGATCCATGTATGAGAACAAAGTATGGACTTTGATTGACTTGCCCGATGATCGGCAAGCCATTGAGATTAAATGGATCTTCAAGAGGAAGACAGACGCTGATAGTAGTGTTACTATCTACAAAGCCAGAATTGTCGCAAAAGGTTTTCGACAAGTTCAAGGTGTTGACTATGATGAGAGAGTTTCTCACTCGTATCTATGCTTAAAGTCTGTCTGAATCATGTTAGAAATTGCCGCATTTTATGAAATCCGGAAAATGGATAAACAAAACTACATTCCTTAATGGATTTATTAAAGAAGAGTTGTATATGATGCAACCATGAGGTTTTGTCAATCCTAAAAGTGCTAACAAAATATGCAAGCTCCAGCGATCCATCTAAGGACTGGTGCAAGCATCTCAGAGTTGGAATATACACTTTGATAAGTTGATCAAAGGATATAGTGTTATACAGACTTGCGGTGAAGCCTGTATTTACAAGAAAGTGAGTGGGAGCACTACAAAATTTCTGATAAGTATATGTGAATGACATATTGTTGATCGGAAATAATGTAGAATTATTCTGCAAAGCATAAAGGAGTGTTTGAAAGGAGTTTTTCAAAGAAAGACCTCGGTGAAGCTGCTTACATATTGAGCACCAAGATCTATAGAGATAGATGAAGACGCTTGATAAGTTTTTCAATGAGTACATACCTTAACAAGATTTTGAAGTAGTTCAAAATAGAACAGTCAAAGAAAGAGTTCTTGCCTGTGTTACAAGGTGTGAAATTGAGTAAAGACTCAAAGCCCGACCACGGCAGAAGATAGAAAGAGAATGAAAGTCATTCCCTATGCCTTGGCCATAGGTTCTATAAAGTATGCCATGCTGCGTACCAGATCTATTGTATACCCTACACTGATTTTGGCAAGGGAGTACAACAGTGATCTAGGAGTAGATCACTGGACAGCGGTCAAAATTATCCTTAGTGGAATAAGGAAATGTCTCTCGATTATGGAAGTGACAAAAGGTTCCTCGTAAAGGGTTACGTCGATGCAAGTTTTGACACTAAATCTAGATGACTCTAAGTCTCGGTCTAGATACATATTGAAAGTGGGAGCAATTAGCTAGAGTAGCTCCGTGCAGAGCATTGTAGACATAGAAATTTGCAAAATCCTTACGGATCTGAATGTGACAGACCCGTTGACTAAAATTATCTCACAATCAAAACATGATCACACCTTAGTACTCTTTGGGTGTTAATCACATAGCGATGTAAACTAGATTATTGACTCTAGTAAACCCTTTGAGTGTTGGTCACATAGAGATGTGAACAATGGGTGTTAATCACATGGTGATGTGAATTATTGATGTTAAATCACATGGCGATGTGAACTAGATTATTGACTCTAGTGCAAGTGGGAGACTGAAGGAAATATGCCATAGAGGCAATAATAAAGTATTATATATTTCCTTATATCATGATAAATGTTTATTATTCATGCAAGAATTGTATTAACCGGAAACATAATACATGTGTGAATACATAGACAAATAGAGTGTCACTAGTATGCCTCTACTTGACTAGCTCGTTAATCAAAGATGGTTATGTTTCCTAGCCATAGACATTAGTTGTCATTTGATTGACGGGATCACCTCATTAGGAGAATGACGTGATTGACTTGACCCATTCCGTTAGCTTAGCACCCGATCTTTTAGTATGTTGCTATTGCTTTCTTCATGAGTTATACATGTTCCTATGACTATGAGACTATGCAACTCCCGTTTACCGGAGGAACACTTTGTGTGCTACCAAACGTCACAACGTAAATGGGTGATTATAAAGGTGCTCTACAGGTGTCTCCAAAGGTACTTGTTGGGTTGGCGTATTTCGAGATTAGGATTTGTCACTCCGATTGTCGGAGAGGTATCTCTAGGCCCACTCGTTAATGCACATCACTATAAGCCTTGCAAGCATTGTGACTAATGAGTTAGTTGCGGGATGATGTATTACGGAACGAGTAAAGAGACTTGCCAGTAACGAGATTGAACTAGGTATCGAGATACCGACGATCGAATCTCGGGCAAGTAACATACCGATGACAAAGGGAACAACGTATGTTGTTATGCGGTCTGACCGATAAAGATCTTCGTAGAATATGTGGGAGCCAATATGGGCATCCAGGTCCCGCTATTGGTTATTGACCGGAGAGGTGTCTCGGTCATGTCTACATAGTTCTCGAACCCGAAGGGTCCGCACGCTTAACGTTATGATGACAGTTTTATTGAGTTTTGATGTACCGAAGGAGTTCGGAGTCCCCGATGAGATCGGGGACATGACGAGGAGTCTCAAAATGGCCGAGACGAAAGATCGATATATTGGACGACTATATTCGGACTTCGGAAAGGTTCCGAGTGATTCGGGTATTTTTCGGAGTACCGGAGAGTTACGGGAATTCGTATTGGGCCTTAATGGGCCATACGGGAAAGGAGGGAAAGACCTCAAAGGGTGGCCGCACCCCTCCCCATGGGCTAGTCCGAATTGGACTAGGGAAGGGGGGCGCCCCCTTCCTTCTTTCTCCTTCCCCCTTCCCTTCTCCTACTCCCACAAGGAAAGGAGGAGTCCTACTCCCGGTGGGAGTAGGACTCCCCCCTTGGGCGCGCCACCTCCCCTTGGCTGGCCCTCTTCTCCTTGCTCCTTTATATACGGGGGCAGGGGGGCACCCCATGAACACACTTGATATACGATATTTTAGCCGTGTGCGGTGCCCCCCTCCACCATATTACACCTCGATAATACCGTTGCGGAGCTTAGGCAAAGCCCTGCGTCGGTGGAACATCATCATCGTCACCACGCCGTCGTGCTGACGAAACTCTCCCTCAACACTCGGCTGGATCGGAGTTCGAGGGACGTCATCGAGCTGAACGTGTGTAGAACTCGGAGGTGCCGTGCGTTTGGTACTTGATCGGTCGGATCGTGAAGACGTGTGACTACACCAACCGCGTTGTGATAACGCTTCCGCTATCGGTCTACGAGGGTACGTGGACAACACTCTCCCCTCTCGTTGCTATGCATCACCATGATCTTGCGTGTGCGTAGGAATTTTTTTGAAAAATTACTACGTTCCCCAACAGACTTCAGCGCCGTCAGCTCGGCATGTTCGCCTCCGCGGCTAGGGCGCTCCTGGGAGCCATCGCCTGCCCGTGAGAGATCTTTCAAGGTCTCTGCATGGCGGCGAGCCCTCTTTTTTTTCCGCAGCCTTGGTTGCCGCTTCCTTGTTACGAGTAGTTCGGATAGTTCTCGACCTAGAGCTCTGCACACCGGCCATGGCAAGGACGGACGCAGAAGGAGGACTTATGAGGAGGAAGGTAGAGTAATTTTCGGTTAGGTAGTTCCCCTTTTTATAACCTAAGTACGAGCACTAGTACTAAAACCTGCATAGTGGGAACACGTTCTGGTTTGGTACGTACTGGTAGGTGTGAGCAGGCTTGCACTTAATTGTAGCACTAGTACTTTGGAATGTGATGGGAACAAGGTAAAGATTAATTGATGGTTTTGGTTTCGAGGCCTGAAACGGCTCCTGTTGGGGATATAACTATTGAGTATAAACCGCCTAGGAGGGGCCGGGTTATACTCATGGTGAGTTATTCATATTGAAGCCCACGAAGACAAGGAGTATGGCGCTTTATGGAGGAGACTTAACAAGAAGGCCCAAGGCCCAAATGCGGATTATGGCCCGTAGATGTAAACCGCCATATGATGTATGACTTGTGCTGTAAGATAGGAAAGGATAGAAACCGAGCCGGACACGTTTATGAGCCGGTCGGGATTTTGTAAACCGCCAGGCGTCAACCTGTGTATATAAAGGGACGACCCGGCGACGGTTTACGGACGAAAAACAACAGATCGAGAGCCAGGCAAAGCGTATTTGCTCCCTGGTCATCGAAACCCTAGCAATACCAGCTCAACTGGATTAGGCCTTTACCTTCACCGCAAGGGGCCGAACCAGTATAAACTCTTTGCGTCCTTTGTCCCGCTTTAACCCCTTTAAGCTAACTATGTTGTGATGGCTCCACGACTAAGTCCTCACACTAGGACATCTGCCGTGACAAAACCACGACAGTTGGCGCCCACCGTGGGGCTATCGCACGATGGTTTCAAGTCCTTAGAGGGCAACTTTGAAGGGCTCAAGGGATACGCGGTGGGCCGGATGACCAAGAGTCGTCGCGGCAAGCTCTACATCAACGATGCAGGCTGGGGCCCCGAGGCCGGCTCAATTGAGTATGGGTACCGGGTCCCCTTCGGCGGAATTCACGTCTTCATTGGCAAGATCGACGAACCGGGCCCTGAGCCGGACATCTGCACCGACATCGTCGAAACGGCTCAGCGTGCGAGACTTGCCCGGGTTCAGCCTGCCATGAAGCGTGCCTTCATGGGAGTCATCCACGGAGCGGAATCTGAGGACAGATCAGCATCTGGTGATGAAACCGTCGTTTACTCCGATGACGAGTCATCTACCGGAGAGACCGAGTCATTGTACCAACTGCAAGATGGCCGGCTTGGGGGCTGTTCCGATGGCGATAGTATTCCGGACCCCTTCGATCCGCCGAGCCGAGTTGCGATCTTCATGGCCGGTACACAGCCAGTGCAGCACTCTTTGACTGCAGCAGCGATGATCTCCGGGTTAGCAGCAGCGACAGCAGCCGGGGCAGGAGGCCTTGTGCGACCGCCGGCTCAGGTTTTGTCTGACTTATTTGACACTTTGGCAACGCTGCTGGCGGCAGAGGTTAACCCGGTGAATCAGGATCAGCATAACGCGGAAGTTGCGAAACTGAAGGATCAGATATCTCAAGCCAAGGCAGACCTGGTAGCTGAGGACACCAGGATGGCTGCAGAGCGGGCCGAGTTGGATGCACAGGCTTACCGACTTATGTTAGATCAGAATGCTTCAAATGATGTCATGAGGAGAAGGTACCGGTCTCACTTGCCCCCGGTTTATGAGGCAAGAAATATCTTTAACACGCCAGGAGCAGGAACCAGTAACCAGCCAATGGTAAACCGGGTGGAAGCACCTGGAACGGGGGCGCCGTTTTGTAGGGTGGAGACCCTAAGTGGAGATCTTTCACGAATTGGAGGGGAATCCACGAAGAATGCGAAGAACACGAAGAACAAGAGGGGAAATAACAAGAAGAAAACACTCAAGAACAAGTCCAATCACACATCCACTAGACTCACAATCACACAAGATCCACAAAGGTACAAGAACAACAAAGGGAAAGACACAAGGTAAAGTTCATCCCAAATGCAAAGGAGATGAGGTCTTGATGATCTAGATAGATCCTTCCCTAGAAGGGGTCTCGAATCCCTAGGGATCTTCTCCAATGGAGGCCTTGAACTCCAATGGAGTCTTCTCCCTCAAGAGGAAACCCACAAGGGGAGATACATGAGCTAAGCTCTAATGTCTAGTTCTAATCTTAGCTAACCCTAAAAACTGAGAGGAGCACGGAATATATAGTCTAGGGGCGAAGGGGTATGGGCCTCGGTGTTTACATGGGCTTTTTAGCCTGATTCGTAGCGAAACTAGGCGGGCCGGACAGTCCGGTGAGGACAGATGCAATTTCGGGTGCCACCGGACTGTCCGGTAGTGCAATTTTGGTGCGACCGGACTGTCCGCTGTGAGGACCGGACTGTCCGGTAGTGCAATTTCTGCACGCTTTGTTTTCTTCATCTTGACACCTCCGGTCGGTTCTTGGGTCTTGGGGTCCTTCTCCTTGGCCTCCGGGAAGCTTCCTAGCTACTTGGTGGTGGTTTCCCTTGTACCTAATGATGCACAATGTTCCATGGTGAGGTAGCAACCACGTCCAATGGATATTCATGTAAATCTCGAAGAGGAGCGGGTTCACCTTAAGTCCGGTAGGTCCACTTGGGGCTTGAGGTGCTATGAAGGTGTACAAGGAGATGACCGTAGGATGCTCCATATCACGCCGGTTCAGCCACGCACGATGGATCCGCCTCGTCAGAACAATATCCTGTCACAACACATACCAACGCCTCCGGGTCATTACTCTAACCCTTTGGATAACATAGTCGCTGCCGCTTGACGATTGGCGGCTCTCCCAGTCGAAGGCGAGTCCCCAGTAGCGGTTGAGACGCGACGGGCTAGAGAGCTCCTTCAGACAGCCTTGACTCAGCAGCAGGCTTATTCGTACAGCCGCGAAAGGATTCATTCCACCCCCCGCCCAAGCCGGAGTTACAGCAGACATATTGATGAACCGGCTGTGTCAAGCAGTGCGTGGAACCGTAACCCGCCTCGTGGGCATAACCCGGCAGGTGGTGGTGCTAATGCTCAGAACGTGGTGGATCACGGTAGGGCACGTCGAGAAGCCGAGCTAGCGGCACAGTACGTGGCCCGTCAGCTTACTCCGGTTCGTCCAACAACTTCGGTGGAACCAGGTGTTGCTTTCAGTTCTTTGGGGGTACCGTGTCTCACCCCGGCCCTACGTAATGTGCGGCTACCCAAGGATTTCAAAGGTCCTCGTAAAGTGCCCAATTACACTGCCGACTTACCCCCCGAATCATGGATTGAGAGCTATGAGATGGCGATGGAAATGCTGGACGTTGACGATGCTGCATGTGCTAAATACTTCACCATGATGTTGGAGGGAACAACTCGTACTTGGCTGAAAAGTTTGCCAGCTAACTCCATTGGATCATGGGCCGAGTTAAAGACCCGGTTTATCCAGAATTTCAAAGACACGTGCAAGCAGCCCATGTCAATAGTGGATTTAGCCGCCTGTGTCCAAGAAGAAGGTGAATCGACAACCCATTGGGTGCGCCGGGTCTCAGCAATCCTGCATTCGTCGGACCTCATCAACAACGATTCAGCAGTCTTAACATTGGAAGGCAATTGCCGGTTCACGCCTCTGAAGCTGAAGTTAGGACAGCTCAAGCGTCACTGGAATGACATGGGGACACTTATGGCGGCTCTGGTTAAGTACGCTGACACTGATGGTACCAAGGACCCCGAGTCTGACGATGAAAAGCCGGGAAAGGGAAAGAAGAGCAGCAGCACCAGAGGGCAACAGCATAACCTGGCGGGCCATGGAAACAACGGTAAGCGCAAGGCTGATAACAGTTTGGATTTTGTGGCTAACACCAACACACAGAATAATGGTCAGCGTCGTAAGGGTAAACCGCCCCCACGGAGTGGAGGATCAGGTATCAATCTTGAGCACCTATTAAACCAGCCTTGCCCAAGACATGAGACGCGAGAAAGGCCGTCTACGCACCTCTGGAAGGATTGCTTTATTACGAAGGAGTTCAAAAATTCAAATCTTTTCCAAGATGGTCATGGACCGGGTGGCGGTTCAAGACCCGGTTTTCATGGGCCGGGTTACGGCAGAGGCGGTTCTGGCTCAGGATTTCAAGGCAATCAAGGCAGTCATGGAAACCAAGGTGGTTATAATCAGCAGCATAATCAGGGGAGTCAACAGCAGCAACAGTCGGGTTATCAGAGCAACCCGAAGCAGTTGAATAGTAAGCAGTATCATGTCTTCACCACTAGCCTATGCAAGCGCGACTAGAAGCTTCATAAGAGAGCAGTAAACTCCGTTGAACCGGCAGTTCCCCGTTATTTGCGCTGGTCTGAGCAGCCCATCGTATGGAGTCGAGAAGATCACCCGCCCCGGGTTGATAATTCGGGTCACCTGGCACTGGTGGTGGCACCTCAGGTTGGAGGGTATAAGTTCACCAAGGTACTCATGGACGGGGGGAGCAGCATCAATATTCTCTATTATGAAACCTTCCGTCGCATGGGGTTGACAGATAAAAATCTTAAACCATTGAACACTGTTTTCCATGGTGTGGTGCCTGGTAAGTCGGCGTATCCAGTCGGTAAGATAGCCTTGGAGGTTGCTTTTGGAGATGATCATGACTCTAGTTCAGAGACATTGACCTTTGAAGTGGTGAAAATCAAGAGCCCTTATCATGCCCTGTTTGGACGGCCGGCTTATGCTAAGTTCATGGCAAGGCCCTGTTATGTTTATCTGCAGCTCAAGATGCCGGGTCATAAGGGGACTATCACGGTACATGGGAGCCGTAAGATAGCTTTGGAATGTGAAGAAGGTGATGCGGCTTATGCTGAGTCGGTTTGTGCAACGGAGGAGTTGAAGTTTTATAAGGACAATGTTGATCCGGCGGATATGACTTCTTTGAAAAAGCCAACTACAGAGCATGATCCGGCCTTGAAGTTTAAATCGGGTGATGAGACTAAGTTAGTTGGTTTTGTTCCTGGCGATTCATCCAAGAAGTTTAGCATCAGTGCTAATCTGGATCCGAAATAGGAAAACACACTCATCGAGTTCATCCGTGAGAACCGGGACATCTTTGCAGGGAAACCTTCTGACATGCCAGGTGTACCGAGGGAACTCGCTGAGCACACTGTTAACATTGATCCCAAGTTTAAACCGGTCAAGCAGTTTCTCCACCGCTTCAATGAAGAAAGGCGCAAGGCCATTGGTGAGGAGGTAGCCCAGCTCTTGGCAGCAGGGTTCATTGTGGAGGTTTTTCACCCTGAGTGGTTAGCTAACCCGGTGCTGGTGCTTAAGAAGAACGACACTTGGCGTATGTGTGTGGACTACACAGATTTGAACAAGGCTTGTCCGGTTGATCCCTTTGCTCTCCCTCGTATTGATCAGATTATTGGTGCTACGGCGGGTTGTGAGCGTTTGAGTTTTCTGGATGCTTACTCTGGTTATCATTAGATCAAGATGGCAATTAAGGACTAGGAGAAGACGGCTCTCATAACTCTGTTTGGAGCCTTCTGCTATGTGTCTATGCCTTTTGGGCTCAAGAGTGCCCAGGTGACTTATCAGCGATGTGTGCAAAATTGCCTTCACAGTCAGATTGGGCACAATGTTCATGCTTATGTAGATGACATTGTGGTGAAGTCAAGAAATAAGGAGACCCTGATTAATGATTTGGAGGAGATGTTTGACAATCTCTGGGTCTACAAAATGATGCTTAACCTGACAAAATGTGTCTTTGGCGTACCAGCAGGCAAGCTTTTGGGTTTTTTGGTGTCTAACAGGGGCATTGAAGCTAATCCGAAGAAGATCAAAGCCATTACTTCCCTAGCTAAATCGGCGTGTGTCAATGACGTTCAGCGTTTGGCGGGCCGGATTGCAGCTTTGAGCCGGTTTATAAGCCGCCTTGGAGAAATGGCCATCCCTCTGTATCAGAGATGAAGAAGTCAGATGATTTTGTTTGGAGTGATGCTGCTAATGAGGCGTTTGAGGATTTGAAGAAATAGCTGGCTGAGCCGCCCGTTCTTGCTGCTCCTATTGATAAAGAGCCCTTGTTGTTATATGTGGCTCCTAATGCCCGGGCTGTCAGCGTAGCCATTGTGGTGGAACGGAAGGAGGCAGGCAAAGAATACCTGGTTTAGAGACCGGTTTACTATGCCAGTGAGGTGCTTATCGAGTCTAAGCAGAGGTATCCGCACTGGCAGAAGTTGGTATACGGGGTGCTCATGGCCAGCAGAAAGCTCAAGCAGTACTTTCAAGGACATCCTATTACGGTGGCCAGCTCTGCTCCTTTGGGAGATATCATTCAAAATAGAGAAGCCACAGGACGAGTAGCCAAGTGGGCCATTGAACTTGGACCCCATGGTCTGAAGTATGTGCCTCGCACGGCCATCAAGTCACAAGCACTCATGGATTTTATCAATGACTGGACAGAGTTGCAGGCGCCTGAAGATAAATCGGATAACACGTACTGGACAATTCATTTTGACGGGTCCAGGCAACTGGAAGGCTCGGGGGATGGAGTTGTGCTTGCTTCCCCTCAAGGTGATAAATTTTGTTATGTTCTCCGGTTGATGTTTCCTTGTACTAACAATGCAGCTGAGTATGAGGCCTTACTTCACGTTCTTCGGATGGCTAAGGAGATGAACTTAAGCCGGGTGAGATGCTTTGGCGACTCCGATTTAGTAGCTCAACAAGTTTCTGGTAAGTGGGATTCTAAGGATCCACTCGTGGTGGCTTATTGACGAGAAGTGGATGTTATTGCTGGTTACTTCAAAGGTTATCAAGTTGAGCATATTGATCGGAGGAAAAATGAAGCGGCTGATGCCTTAAGCCGGTTGGCTTCTCAACGTAAACCGGTGCCGCCTAATGTCTTTCTTGATGTCTTGCATAACCCGTCGGTTAAGTTACTTACGGAGGAGGATTTGGCTATTTCTGACCCGGAAGCTCAGTTGGTGCCGGCGGTTCATGCCATTCCTGATTGGACAGTCCCTTATTTGGCTTATATGACCCGGGACGAGTTACCTAAGGATGAAACTTTAGCCAGGCAGATAACCCGGCGGTCTAAGTCAATGACAATTGTCAATGGAGAGCTACATCGCTACAGTGTTACAGGGTTTTTTCAATGTTGTGTTTCTCCAGAAGAGGGCCGTGAGATCCTGCATGAGATTCATGAAGGGGATTGTGGTCATCATGCCGGTTCAAACTCTCTCGTGGCCAAGGCTTTTCGTCACAGATTTTACTGGCTGACGGCTCATGCTGATGCTGAAGATCTGGTCAGTAAATGTGATGGTTGTCAGAAGTTTTCACGATGCGCCCATGTGCCGGCTCAAGAATTGAGGATGATTCCAATTACTTGGCCATTTGTAGTCTGGGGGCTTGACATGGTTGGGCCTTTCAAGAGGTCCAAGGACAAAAAGACACACCTTATGGTGGCGGTTGACAAGTTTACAAAGTGGGTTGAGGCAGAGCCGGTCAGTAAATGTGATGCGGCGACGGCGGTTCAGTTCATGAAAAAGGTGATTTTCCGTTTTGGCTTTCCCCACAGTATCATAACTGATAATGGCACTAATCTGTCAAGGGTGCTATGAAAGAATTTTGTCAATGTGAGCACATCCGACTTGACGTGTCATCAGTGGCTCACCACCAATCTAACGGTCAAGCGGAGAGAGCCAATCAAGAGATCCTGAGAGGCATCAAGCCCTGGCTTATGGTTCCTTTACGGAGGACGCCGGGTTGTTGGGTGGAGGAGTTACCTTCTGTGTTATGGAGCATCAATACCACCCCCAACAGGTCTACGGGCTACACACCTTTTTTCATGGTTTATGGAGCAGAGGCGGTTCTCCCTAGTGACATCCGTCATGACTCACCTCGTGTGGCGGCTTATGTTGAAGCTGACAATGAGAAAGCACATCAGGAAGCACTTGACATGTTAGATGAGGAGCGTGACATTGCAGCGGCTCGTTCGGCGATTTACCAGCAAGATCTGCGTCGTTATCGCAGCCGCCGGGTTAAAACCAGAACTTTTCAAGAAGGCGATCTGGTGCTCCGGCTCATCCAGGATCAGACTGATATGCACAAGTTATCCCTGCCTTGGGAGGGACCCTTTGTGGTCAGCAAGAATCTAAACAATGGGTCATACTACCTTATCGATGTTCGAGAGTGCAAAGACACACGTAAATCGGAGGAGGAGACCCACCGGCCATGCAATATTGCTCATCTTCGGCCTTACTACACCTGAGCCATAGGATCCTCTTATTTACATATTCTTGACAATGTATATATTATGATCAATATAATAAACCGGCATCCCTGCTAAAGCGGGGTCTCTGTTGTTTTTTCCTTCAAATAAAGATTTTCTGGTCACTTGGGGGCTTCTGTTTATAAAGCAGAGTTCTGATTGCCCATTGATCCGGCTTATAGGCCACATAAAAAATATATAACTTGGGGGCTTGCTGCCCAAAGTCAAAAGGGACCAAAGAGAGTCTGTTGCAAAAGCACAACTCAAACATACGCGCCCATTGAGCACAGCTCAAAATATTGCTTGGGGGCTCTTTTGTTCTAAAGAACAAAGAGTCTATAACCTTGTAATAGGCTATAAAAGCCAGGCTTGGAAGCCAGGTGTATTGATAACCCACAAGTATAGGGGATCGCAACAGTTTTCGAGGGTAGAGTATTCAACCCAAATTTATTGATTCGACACAAGGGGAGCCAAAGAATATTCTCAAGTATTAGCAGCTGAGTTGTCAATTCAACCACACCTGGATAACTTAGTATCTGTAGCAAAGTATTTAGTAGCAAAGTAGTATGGAAGTAACAGTAACGGTAGCAAAAGTAATATTTTTGGGTTTTGTAGTAATTGTAACAGTAGCAACGGAAAAGTAAATAAGCGGAGAACAATATATGAAAAGCTCGTAGGCATTGGATCGGTGATGGAAAATTATGCCAGATGCGGTTCATCATGTAACAGTCATAACATAGGGTGACACAGAACTAGCTCCAATTCATCAATGTAATGTAGGCATGTATTCCGAATATAGTCATACGTGCTTATGGAAAAGAACTTGCATGACATCTTTTGTCCTACCCTCCCGTGGTAGCGGGGTCCTAGCGGAAACTAAGGGATATTAAGGCCTCCTTTTAATAGAGTACTGGACCAAAGCATTAACACATAGTGAATACATGAACTCCTCAAACTACAGCCATCACCAGGAGTGGTCCCGATTATTGTCACTTCGGGGTTGCCGGATCATAACACATAGTAGGTGACTATAGACTTGCAAGATAGGATCAAGAACTCACATATATTCATGAAAACATAATAGGTTCAGATCTGAAATCATGGCACTCGGGCCCTAGTGACAAGCATTAAGCATAGCAAAGTCATAGCAACATCAATCTCAGAACATAGTGGATACTAGGGATCAAACCCTAACAAATCTAACTTGATTACATGATAAATCGCATCCAACCCATCACCGTCCAGCAAGCCTACGATGAAATTACTCACGCACGGCGGTGAGCATCATGAAATTGGTGATGGAGGATGGTTGATGATGACGATGGCGACGGATTCCCCTCTCCGGAGCCCCGAACGGACTCCAGATCAGCCCTCACGAGAGAGTTTAGGGCTTGGCGGCGGCTCCGTATCGTAAAACGCGATGAATCTTTTTCTCTGATTTTTTCTCCCCGAACACGAATATATGGAGTTGGAGTTGAGGTCGGTGGAGCACCAGGGGACCCACGAGGCAGGGGGCGCGCCCCCCACCCTCGTGGAAAGGGTGTGGCTCCCCTGGCCTTGATTCTTTCGCCAGTATTTTTTATTATTTCCAAAAATAATATCCGTGAAGTTCCAGGTCATTCCAAGAACTTTTGTTTCTGCACAAAGATAACACCATGGCAATTCTGCTGAAAACAACGTCAGTCCAGGTTAGTTCCATTCAAATCATGCAAGTTAGAGTCCAAAACAAGGGCAAAAGTGTTTGGAAAAGTAGATACGACGGAGACGTATCATTTATTCACCTAAAACCCCGGGTTATCCTGCCTTTTTAAGTAAGTCACTCCGCCCAGGTAATCCTGGTAAGACCCGTCGAACGTTTGACAAGTCAATCTTATACAGACCCTGAACTTGTCATAGTTAAAATGACGATTGGTTAATGTGAGGTCCATCTTATAAGGTTTATAAAACGGTATAACTCAGTGGCCTGGCAGCCCATGAAAAGCCTCGCTTCTTGCATGTTTTCTGTTGAATTCTTTCTTTTTGAGGTTTCTTTTGACGAGGTTTATATTAATCTGGTGTTTATTGACCCTGTCTAGCTTTTGACTATAAGTCGCCAGTACCAAATTAAAAGATGACCGGTGTCTATTGACCTGGCTTGGCTTTCGACTATAAGTCGTCAGTACACGATCAGCTACAATCCGGTGTTTATTGACCTGGCCTGGCTTTCGACTACAAGTCGCCAGCATGATATAAGGATAATCCAGTGTTTATTAAACCCGGTCCGGTGTTGCTATAAACCGGCAAACATAGGAGTAATTATCAATACTCTGGATTTGGGTTATCACCCTTACTACAATAAGTTGGTAAACCAACATCGTGATTCAATATCACAGGTATGATATATTTCATATTTGATTATTCTTAAGTACAGCCTTGGTTATAAACCCTGGCTATATGTTGGGCATCATGACCCGTCCGGCGGTAAACCGCCAGGGCATTTTTTATCTGTTCTTTGCAGGGACAGATTCCACATTGTTAAAACAATAAGTGCGCATGGTATATCTTAACATGGCGGATTAAACAATATCTTGCAAAATAAAGATGCATGATGGCATAGCGGATCAAGAGTTTCAGTTAGCCTATTACAAGGCGTTTTGTGCTCAAAAGAATAAGCTGTTTTCAACAAAGTTGTGCAGCATGCAGAAGCTAAACCGGAACAGTTTACGAATCCTCGTCAGGATGACTTGAAGGTTGCGGATCATCTTGCGCCGGTTCATCCTCCTCGTCTCCACCCAGCGGCTGGAAGTCAATAGTTGCCCAATCGATCCCAGTTAAGGCTCTGAATACATCTTCATCACTTATAAGGGTGGAGGGGTCAACATCAGTGCATAGGTATGCTTACGGATTGGAGGAATAAGAGTTGGAGTGTCAAAGGTTGGCGGATTAATTCTCTTGTTATCAGCATCATAAACCGACTGATAATGCGAAAGATCGGCTTCTTCAGCCATTTGCTAGCCAACGGACGCATCTCCTTTGTTAAAGCCCTGAGGTCATTATTATCAAAATCTGATCCATCCTCCTTTAAGCTTGGATAGCCATTTCCCACATCAGCTGGATCAAGATCAGGTACCCACGCTTTGGCCCGAGTTAGTGCTGTCAGAGCACCTGCCCTTGCAGCTGATCTTTTTAGCTCTTCAAACCGGGCAGACATCATTGACAATGTTTCTAGTGTTTCCTTGATCAAAGTCGGGGGCGGCTTATTGTGGGAGGCCGTGCAGATGATCCGTTGTGCACCAGTATAAAGTTGCTCTATAAGAGTATAGGCAGCCTTCAATTTATTCCGCATGTCTGAGCCAAGGTGAGCGATGCGAGATCCTGCATCATACACAATAATTAGTAAACCAACAGTTTTGTGGATATTACATGATTCAAAGCTTATGAAGAGGTTCTTTAACGAAAACAGCAGAAGTCATGGCATCTATTTGCCGTTTCAAACCAGTCAGCTCTTCTGTTACTGGATTAAGGGCCACTTCAGCGTCCTTAGCCCTCTTCAGCAGAGTTGCCTTCTCTGTGTCCCAGCCCGCACGCTCGTTCTTGAAGTTCTCCTTCAGTTTTTCCATGGCTGCTAAAGCGCCAGTGAGTTCTTCTTTGGCTTTGGACATTTCAGTTTGTTGAGACTTGACATTTTCTTGAAGATCGGCAATTTGGGATTCTTTTTTGCTCACCTCAGCTTGCAAGAGACATACATGTTATGAGTTAACCGTACATATTTGAAGTACCAAGCACATAATAAGTTATACACTTGGCACTTAGGGGCTAATGCCTATTGCTTCTTATCAAAAATTCCTTGCAAGTCCCAAGCTCAATTCAAGTATTATTCTTGGCACTTGGGGGCTAATGCATATTTGCTCAATCAGCCTGGTGGTTAATCGGTTTACCAAGGTGTTCAACAACAATTTTGAGTTTCCTAGGATAAAAGTCTCGGTTCATCTTCAAAAAATAAACCGGCCCTTGGGGGCTACACAAGTGAAATTGAAGGATTAATATTCTAAAGTCCCGTTTCATCTTGAAAAGATACAACTGGCCCTTGGGGGCTACGCAGGCAAAAGTCAAAGTATTACAAAAGTCCCGGTTTATATTGGTATTATAAACCGGCCCTTGGGGGCTACTGGTGTTGATGTTATAAATTGGATAAAAGGGAAGAATAATTATGCAAAGATAACAGTATTTACCTCATATCGCTCCTTCATCATGTTCACTAAGCTGGCTTCATAGTCGCAGCTTGTGTACAGGCGGTTTAAAAACCCAGAATGGATGTCTTGGGCGCTGAGATGGGCATAGTTTTCCAAGTCTGCTTTCCACTTACCCTTGTCAACAACAGAGATTTCTTCTTTGGCATTGTGTTTTGATAGAGCAATGGGGTTGCCAGGAGTTGTGTAGCCAAAGTCAGTAACTACAACATCATCTGTTTTGTCATCAGCAGCTTTGACGGGGCTCGGCGGTTTATCAGCCGCTTTAGCTGGGCTTGGCAGATCAACAGCATGACCCGTTGGATCATTTTCCATCTGTTCAACAAAGGTTTCATGATCTTGTGGTGGCGGATCATCAAGAATAACATCAGCATTTGGCTCAAATGGTTCTGGGGTCCTCTCCGGTTCAATGGCCGGGTTATCATCAGCCGGTTTATTCAAGTTGCCATTTTTGCTGGGTCTAGGTTTGGCACTGAGAGGAACAAACATAAAAGTTAGTACAGTGGGCAAACATAAGGTGTTAAGGGTTAATTTAAAGCATAGCTCACCCAGGAACCGTTTTGAGGGTTGGAAGTTGCGTTTCTGTTGATTCGCCAGAAGAGGAATGGGAAATTCCCTGATAATTTGAATCACACGGAGTAAGAGGTTGCCGGAAATAACCCGCCTTAGGATAATGTGGTCAGAATTATAAGAGACCTTTGGGCGATGTTTACGAACTGGCGTGTTCGGTAAACCGGAAGAAGTTACCACATGGCGGCTATGCCGAGTTGTGCGGCGAGCTTCGTGTTGCTGTTTCTTCAAAAGAAAGTTTGGATCCATGCGAGCTAGAGGGTGAGAAAATCTTACTTTCCGGTTTTCTTGACGGGTTTTGGAGTTGGCAGAGGTTCTGAGTCGGAGGAAAGAATAATTACCTCTGCATCACCAGCTTGGCTAGCCTCTGCGTCCTCCTGATAATAATCATTATCAATAAGATGTATGAAGAAGGAACCAAGTGAATCAAGTTCTACCTCTGACTCGTGGTTTTCATCGTCATCATCAACGTTTAAATCGGTGGAGTCGGCGGTTTTCTTTTTGGCAGGCTTCTAGGTGACCTTAGTCTTGACACGAGGGGTTTTCGCCCGTTTATCCTGCGGCTTCTTCTTCCAGAAAGGATCATCACCCTGTCAAAGATTGACAAAAGTTATAAGGGAATATTAAAAAGGGTCGGATTAAAACAAGTGTTACGCAATTCTTACAGCTGGCGGTTTATTGGAAACGCAGAAAGGACTAAGCCCTGTTTTACTGCATTTGGCCACCGGCTCATCCAGCATCTTCTTAACAGCTTCAGTAATTTCAGCAACAGATAGTTGGATATCAATATGGCGTTGAGGGTCTTTTAAGTCCCCTGTGTATTCACACGTTAAACCGGGGCGACGGCTTGGAGGCAAGATACTCCAAGAAACCCAGCAACGGACAAAGTCGATGCCTGTTAAATCATTTGTCACAAAGGCTCGGAGCTTTGAAAGCCGTGGTGCATACTTGGCTCATTCCTTTGCGCTGAGTCATTGGGACAACGGATGTGTACTGGTAAGCTGCTGAGCACGATAACCCGGCAGAGGATTTTCTTTAGCTGGAGACGTATCTCAGCAATAGAACCAAGTCTGATTCCAGTCTTTTGGGTGACTATGATGCTTGACGTGAGGGAAACTGACATCTTTCCTCTTCTGAATTGAAACCCCGCCAAGTTCAGTATTGGGCCCATCCGTAAATTCAGTACGGCGGTTCAAATAGAAGAAGTCTATGAACAGTTCAACAGTGGGTTCTTCCTGCAGATAAGCCTTGCAAAACACTTGAAAATTACAAATATTGGACACAGAGTTAGGTCCAATATCTTGAGGGTGGAGTTGGAAGCTAGCAAGCACATCACGGAAATTTTTTGATCCGTGAGGGCTAAACCCTCAACCTAGATGATCAACGAACACAATCACTTCTCCATCCTTGGGCTCAGGAGGATTTTCTGGACCAGGGGCTCTCCAGTGAATGACTTCCTTTTTTGCTAAAGCGCCGGTTGCGATGCACCCATTTAGTTGTTCTTCAGTAACCCAGGAAGGAACCCAGTTCCAAGCACAAAAAGACTTGGCCATTTATTCGACAACCTGAAGGAAGGTTTGTACCGGTTTAAGATTCATGATTGGCAAGCATAAAGCATTGCAGGTTAAGAGACAGAAAGTGTTAAAGCATGCAAAATTGTTAAACCAGAGGTTGATGTTATCAGGATTATAATGACAAGCGATTGGCGGTTTAAGAGGGGACTAATGGTACCTGGCGGGTTATCATTTTCTAAAGTTAAACCGCCTACATTGGTATTGAAGGTACATATCTGAAATAACTAAGTGGTGGAAAAACAGGTTTCACAAGTTGGTATTACAATTTTGGATCTACCACGTGTCAGAAAATGAAAGTATATTCAGACCTAAATATTGATACCGTAGCAGTTGATAAAGGTTCAGATTAGAGTTTCTGCTTAAATAAGATGCACCAATGAAAAAAGAAGGACTATGGACATCGCTGTATAGGTTGAATACTGAGGTTTGAATCAAAGAACCATTGAGGAGTGACAAACACCGACGAACACTGACGAACACCGATGAACGCTCAAATCCTAAAGACAGATCTACGGTGGAAGAAAGGGAGGCTTACTGATGCTGAGGGAACAGCGGAGAGGCGCCGCGATTTTCTGGTGCGTTCAGGGTGATGCAGCGGCCGAAGTTGAAGTTGAAGACGAGGCTTGACGGCGGCGGCTGAGTTCGAAGCGCTGGGGCGGCACGAGGAAGACGACGAGACGAAGAGGCACGGGGGGGGGAGTGAAAATGACCCCCGAACCTATTTATAAGGTGAATAGATAAGTGGCAGGTGCGAGAATCGAGGAGGTCGAAAAACAGATCTGTAGATATGCAGACGCCTCGAGTTTTGGAGATTCATTAAAAAAAATTGGGTTCTGTGTAAAGTTAACGGCAGATGACGTCATGACGGATTATCTTGGTCTTGGAAGATGACGTCACGGCAGGCTACAAGGTTTTCGCAAAAGTGTTGAAGAGGGAATACTGAAGATTGACATGAACAAGTTCAAATCAATCTGGGGCCTAATGTTGGGGATATAACTATTGAGTATGAACCGCCTAGGAGGTGTCGTGTTATACTCATGGTGAGTTATTCATATTGAAGCCCACGAAAACAAGGAGTATGGCGCTTTATGGAGGAGATTTAACACGAAGGCCCAAGGCCCAAAGGCGGATTAGGGCCCGTAGATGTAAACCGCCATATGATGTATGACTTGTGCTATAAGGTAGGAAAGGATAGAAACCAAGCCGAACATGTTTATGAGCCGGCCGGGATTCAATAAACCGCCGGGCGTCAACCTGTGTATATAAAGGGACGACCCGGGGACGGTTTAGGGACGAAAAACAACAGATCGAGAGCCAGGCAAAGCGTATTTGCTCCCTGGTCATCGAAACCCTAGCAATATACCACCTCAACTGGATTAGGACTTTAGCTTCACCGCAAGGGGCCGAACCAGTATAAATTCTTTGCGTCCTTTGTCCCGCTTTAACCCCTTTAAGCTAACTACGATGCGATGGCTCCACGACTAAGTCCTCACACTAGGACATTTGCCGTGACAAAACCACGACAGCTCCCGATGAGTTTAGTGGAACATAAATTTCAAGTACTCCCGATGAGTTTAGTAGAACTTAAATTGTTTAACATAAAAAATATATCATTAAAAAATAGAATATTTGAAGTTTGTAATGATATATTTTTCGTAATGTATGCCTCTTATTAAGTTGGTCAAATTAACGACCTAGGTGCACGTGCAAGACTTGTAAACTTAGATAGAGGGAGTACTACACTGCTCAAATGCGGTCGCACAAGTCAGTGATGTAACTGGCCGTACATGTCAGACCAAGCCGATGCATGTCCCTTCAGTGAGACGCGGGTCCGACTGACCGTCTGTTGGTGCGACCGACTGTAAAGTACTTACGCGATGGAGACTTACGGTTGTGGCTTCGGTTGATTGTCACGACCAAGCATTCTAAAACTAGTGATAAATCAATTACCATCTTTTTTCCAAAAAACCAAGTATTTTTTACAGGAAATCAATACATATAGATGGAGTGATTGTCAAGGTTGCAAACAGACATAGCATTACATTGATGGCGGGGAAGAAGGGCAGCTCACCTCGCCTACGATGCATGCCCAGCGGAGCCGCCGCAACTGGTCCCGAGATTTGGCTTCTCCTACCGCCCATTTGAACAGTTGCACCGGCTGCTCATGCCATTGCGCAGGCATGCACGTTCTTTCCTCCGCAGTCGACTCCGTGAATACGATCTCTGCCATTAGCCCTAGCTCGAAATCAACACGACGCTGCCAGATGCTGACATCCCTCAACATCTCTCCCCTGAGATCGACTTGCGCCTCCGCCTTGTGCTGCGCCAGGCGCAGCTCCTTGGAACTTCTCTCCAATCGATGCGACGCTTCCTCGATCTGATTTGTCCTTGCTGCCCACCACCTAAAACGCAGCCCTGGCATGTCCTCCGGCGCAACCGGTCTGTGATTCCATAGCAATGGATCCCCTCTAAAACACATGTGGGTTCCGCTCAAAGGCAGCAGTGCTGCGGGCCGCAGCGAGAGGGAAGCCCGCGGGATCCTGGGATCTAAGGGATTATCCAGGGCGGGATCCTCCATGGCGGGATCCGGTGGGCGAGGCGGGGAGGTGAGCCTAGGCGCTAGGAGAGCCCTACAAGGCTAAGATAAAGATAGTACTACTCCACTCCGTCCATATTTAAATACAAAGGCCACCAATAGTAGCCCTGGAAAAAATTGATCATGCTGCCTGCATCCTGGTTTATTGGCCCCCTTTTTTTGTGCCACTTTTTATGACATGCATAAATATTATGTTACTTACAAATATGGTCAAAAATTGGCACAAAATACGAAGGAGACCAATGGAAGTACTAGCACCCCATGATTTAACTACTCGCATGCGTGCAGTGGAGTAGTAATGTCTTTCTTCCGCCCTCACGTCCACTCAATTTGCATGCGCTGTATTAATTGACCATCAATGAAATGAAGGACTTTACATGCGTCAAATTATCACATGGGGTGGATCTTTGTACAAAAATGCGTCGCCCCGTATACCCGCGTGTGCGTGCGAGGGAATGAGTGCGTGCGTGCACATCTTTGCTTCGTGCATGTACCTCCAATGTGGCTCAGAGAGGACGAGTACATTCTTCTGGAAGCAGCATCACGTCACTGTGATCAATCCACACAAGGAGGTCGCGACAATGCCTCCACGTGTGCCACGTAGCTTCATGAACTGTAAGAGAGACACTGTGTAGCATGCCATTGGAATTCTAATTTACGTGTTTGCACATACTCGAAGTACTAGTAAGGTACACATGCATTGCACGCATCAGATTTGGCAACCAATATGAATAAATACCACACTATAGCATGTAAGCTCTGAGTCATATATGCCTGATGTAGACTTTCGTTTAATTTTTATAGTTCATCTCATTCAAAATAAATTAGTTTTCATAAAAAAACTACGGCCTCTTTGATTCGTAGGATTTCCAAAACGCGGGAATAGGAAAAACATGGGATTAGAGTGGAATGTCGTCTTGAATCCTACAGGATTGTACGAGTGTTTGATTGTCCATAGAAAAAACGCAGGATTCTTTCAAAGTGGTTTGAGTGGATGGGATGTTTCCTATGAAATCTAGTGCAAATGAATCCTATGGAAAAATTTCTATGGTTTACAAACCTACGAATCAAAGAACCAAGATAGGAAAAATTCCTAAGGATTAGAATCCTCGAAAATTCCTTTGAGAATCCTTTGAATCAAAGAAGCCCTTAATCTATTTTATGATTCATGGAATTGTGCGTTGTAAAGCATAAAGTAGAAAAAATAATGGCAATTCAACTAGAAAAAAAGTTTGGGCAGTTATGATATGGAAGATTCTAGAACAAAGGAGAAGCACTTGTGTTTTGAGGTTTGTGCATTATGCTTAAGTTCAACCATGGAGTCTGCTAGATTGTACACGTGGCAAAATCCGGTGGGGGGCTAGAAGATGGTGTGAGGGGCCAAGTGGAGGGATACTATGAAGGAGTGCACAAGTGCGAGATCGATATTTGAAGAGAGGGGGCGAGAACGTGCGCTGTTGCGTGCAGTGGCGGAGCCATGAAAAATAAATGAGCTAGCTAGGGGGCCAAGCATTGCTAATCCTTTACGAGGAGGGCCAATTCGTCAACTTAAACCATTTTACCAGCAATTGTCTAATGATCACATTCATGTTAGCCTCGATATATAGTGATGTTAGGGGGGCAGGGCCCTTGCTGCCCCCTGTCTTCGCCACTGTGCACGCGTCTGAGAGATGAAGCGGAGGCATGGATGATGAGAGGGGGACGTTGGATATATAATTAATGTGGGTGTAATAGCTATGTAATCCTATATAGAGAGGTATAGATTGATCTATGTGGACGTGGAAAAGAGGGTGAGACCTCACTAGATATATAGATTGATCCGTTTGTGTGGAAAACTATGAAAGACCTAGCTATATATACACACACATAGAGGAACATCGATCGTTGCGCATGCACGTGAGAGATAAAGAATGCCCGATATGATGGGGAGGGGAAGGTGTGTGTGTGTGCATGCATGGGAGACCGACCTGAAGAAAAAGATTGCATGTGTGCGATGGATAATGCCGACTGGTACTGTGTGTGCATGCATGCACGAGAGAAAGTTAATGGTACAATTATAAAGAGAAGATGACTGTGTGGGTGTAAAAGACTAGGTGACGTCATAATCAATGTAAAGTAGAATTCAAATATTTGAATAAGAGATCATGATGTTTGAAACCCATGCATGCGTGAATATAAGTGAGATATGCGTGGTGTGGTTTGGAAATGAGCATGTTGTACTGTATACACATTGAACAAGGTCAGACTGATTTGTATTTGAGATATCGATGGCAGACATTGGTTGGCCACATTGCATCCCTGCATGGACACACTATTCTAATTGGAGATGATGGTTGGCTTTCGCATCACATATCTATATCTATACCCCTATATATATTATATATTATATTTTTTATATAGTGTGCGGATAACTTTAACTTCGAAAGATGATCGTTGGATGAGGCCAATCCGATGGTGCAGAGATGGAAAATTTGAGCACAATTGGCCGTTGGATATCATCTAGATTCCACCAGATTTTGCCACATGTACAATCTAGAAGATTCCATGGTTGAACTTAAGCATAATGCACAAACCTCAAAACACAAGCACTTCTTCTTTGTTCTAGAATCTTCCGTATCAGAATTGCCCAAATGTTTTTCTACATGATTTGCCATTATTTGTTTTTACTTTATGCCTTACAACGCACAATTCCATGAATCTTAAAATAGATTAGCTTTCTTATAAAAACTAGATGACTTTGAATGAAATGAACTATAAGAATTAAACGAACATCTACATCATGCATATATGACTCAAAGCTTACATGCTATAACGTGGTATTTATTCATAATTTGGTTGCCAAATCTCATGCGTGCAATGCACGTGTACGTTACTAGTCTAAATGGTGTTGTGTGTGTGTTGTGCTTGTTAAACACATTGTACGTAGTATATCATGCATGGTTTAGATTCCGAACATCTAGCTAGAGCATACATGTACTATGATTTGAATTCAACATAAAATCTATACATATATTTGAATTTGAGATCGTATGTACATGTAGTTCGTATTTATATAGGAATTTACTTCTCCAATATTCATGTCATGTGTTGTGAAGATAATATTTAGATGGTTGTATAACTAACCCAAGTACAATCCCATTCAAACAGGGAAAATGTACTCAAATTTAGTCCATATGCTAGACAACACACATTCTTTTTTTATTGTTGAGGGAAGTGCAAATTGTTTTGGTACTGTACACGTTATGTTTGTTGTCCTGATTTTTTTGTTTTTTTGTTGTATTTGAATGCATTTCTAGTAATATAGTAAAACAGGACATAGCTCTCTCTAGTGATGAGGTGCGAATTGTGTTTTTTTGGGTACACGTTAAGCTTGTTCTCCTGAAATTTCAAGCCGCGCCTTGTTATGCCGAAATTTCAAGCTAGCGTCTCTGTCTATCGTGCTGCGAAACTCCCGCCTCTTCAACCCGCGCCTTGTTACCCCGAAATATTTAAGATATATCTTTGTCTCGTTGTGCTCCGACAACCCCCTCCATCTCACCGCGCCTTGCTATTCCAAAATTACAACGCGCGCGAAAACTCCCACCTCCTGTGAAATCCCGACACGCGAAATGCCCGTGATACCCCTGAACCGAAAGAACCGCCAAGCTCAAATCGGTGGGGGTAATTTCGTAACTTACCCCACATTTCGGACAAGCGCGTCCCTAAGCCATGGTTCCCAACTCCCATCCCATCTGTCCCTCGTCTTTCGCGCCACCTCCATTCCCACACCGCCGTCTTCACCTGCACCACCGGAAGAGCATCATCATCACCGTTTACTCGGATGAAGCTGAGGCCTAATCAGCGCCACCAAAGAGGTTGTACACTAATCACCGCATTTTCTTCTTGATTCGATCTCACGGTGCTACCGGCGCTCGGTCCCGAGCCGACACGGCGCCACTCCATCCACGGCAGCGTCGCTGACCACTTCCTCCACGGCGTCGCTCCCTCAGCGGCGACGTCCACATCAGTAGGAGCTGCTGCTGCTTTAGCTCTCGCTCGCACTGCTGCTCTTCTCTTGCTCTCGGTCCCCTGCTTGGTCTGCTCTTGATATTGCTCTTGCTCTTGTTGCTGCTCTCGCTCTTGCTCTTGCTTGCGATGCTGCTCCGATTTAGCTACACTTCAGTCGACTGAATCGACTTTTGGGTCAGTCGATTTTCAGGGGGTGGGGGGCTCGCCGGAATTAAGGAAGAAGCCGCAGCGGGGAGGGGGGCTCGCCGGAGAGGTACCCCAGCATCTATGTTAGGGTTTAGGGTGAGGGCGGTGGTCACCGGCGGTGGTGGGGCGGTGGCGTGGGGAACGCCGGAGAAAAAGCTCGGCACGGGGGGCCTAGAGGGATGGCCGGGGCGGCGGCGGACCGGCGGTGGGGAGTGGTTTTGGGGCGGGCGGGGCGGTGCACCGCCGACCGCGGGTGGCGGAGGGCGGCGGTTTGGTCGGTGGTGGCTGGCGGCTCAGGGCGGTGGAGGTTGAAGCTGAACTGCAGGCCCTTGATTTTGTATCCAACGGCTGGAAAATCGACTGACCAGAGATGAAAAATTCAGTCGACCGGCTCTCGCATGCGTTGCTACTGCTACTACTAGTTAGTGCATTCAGTTTCGACAGTAAAATTCAGTTTCGACAGCAAAATTCAGTTTCGACAGTTAAATTCAGTTTCGACAGTTAAGTTATGAGCGGCTGATGTATTTTACATCTAGCACTTTGTGGTTATGTATTTTACGTCATCTATTGGAGATGCTATTAGAATTCCACCCAGGTTAACGTTGTCTCTCTTGTTGTAACGCCCCGGATCCGATGCGCCAGGTGTCTTCCAGTTATTCGCCGTCGTTGCCATGTCATTTGCTTGCGTGTTGCATTTTGCCATGTCATCATCTGCATGTTTTTCAAAACTTGCATCCATTCGGGTTCCCCCGGTTCTCTCCGTTGTCCGTTCTGAGCCCAGACACTCTCCCTCACGCCCGTCGCCCCTCTCAGACCTTGTTTCGTAAGCAGGAGAGAAACGTTCTCGGAATGGGCCGAGATTTGCCGAGTGGCCTAGGTATAGCACCGACAGACCGCCCGTCAAATTTCGTTCCATTTGGAGGTCGTTTGATGACCCAACGGTTAACCGTGTAGCCCGAAACCCCTTCTTTTGTGCAGCCCAACACCCCTCCAAATCAGCCCACTAACCCAGAAAAACCCCATCCATGCTCTCGGTCATTCGATCACGATCGTGTGAGTGAAAACCGCACCTCATTTGGACTCTCCTAGCTCCCTCTACCTATAAATAGACCTTCTGTCGTGGAATTGTCACGGCATATGTCCTCGAGCTAGGACTTAGTCGTGGAGCCATCGCAGGTAGGAAGCTTAAAGGGGTTAAACAGGACAAGGAACACGGGGGTTATACTGGTTCGGCCCCTTACGGTGAAGGTAAAAGCCTACGTCCTGTTGAGGTGGTATTGATTATGGTTTCGATGACCAGGGAGCTTGATTGCTATGCCTGGCTCTCGACGAGATCTTACTTGTCCCTAAACCGCCGCCGGGTCATCCCTTTATATAGAGAGGTTGACGCCCAGCGGCTCTCAGAGTCCCGGCCGGTTCATAAGAGTGTCCGGCTCGGACTCTCAACTATTCTTGCCTTACACTACAAGTCTTGCCATACGGCGGTTTATCACTACGGGCCTTAAGCCACCTCCGGGTCTTAGGCCCATCATTGACCCGCCGTCTTCAAGCTCGGTACTGGGCTTCGCGTGATGACCATTATGAGTAACCCGGCCCCTCCTGGCGGGTGACTCTAAGGGTTATATCCTCAACATTAGGCCCCAGATTGATTTGAACCGGTTCATGTCAATCTTCAATTCTTTTGAGAGAAAAGATCTTCCGGTTTATGGTCGTGCGAAGGTTATAACCCGCCGTGACGTCATCTTCTGGATTCCTGGTAACCCGCCATGACGTCATCTTCCATTAAGTCCATTTTTTATCCCACCATATCCTCAACGGATCTTATCTTTAAAGGCCATCCCGAAAATCGAGGCGTTTTTGTGGTGAGATAATCACGCCGCAGCCTCCTCGTTTCTCGCACCCACTTATGAGCCTCACCTTATAAATAGCCCGACCCATGAGGCTCCAGTTACTCGTCGCCTCCATCGTCTTCCTCCTCTCGCCACTGTACTGCTGCTCGAGCTCCACCGCCGCCGCCGCGGGTCTCCTCGTCTTCACCGACTCAGGCCGCTGCATCAACCTGACGTGACCAGAGAAACGGCGGCGACCTCCGCAACTCTCCAGCACCCGTAAGCCCTTGCCACTCCATAAAATAGATCCACATTAGGGTTCTTTGCTGTTCTTCCCGTGTTCGTCGCCGTTCATCACGAGCCCTTGATAGATTCCATTATTACCACCTTTTCTTGATCTTTAGACTGTACAGAACTGCTGCGGTAGCTGTTTCACGCCCGTTCCCAATGTACATAGATCCCCTTTCATTGCATAAAGGCTCCGTTCAAACCCTTGAACTTTTTCTGTGTCTGTTCTAGGTCTAGAAATTTTTTCCTTTTAGCCAACCGTTTGATCCAAAATAATTACTGCGATCTGTGAAACTTGTTTTCACCACACTTAGTCAAAAATTGCATCTGCTGAGCTATGGCGGCTCACATTTCCGGCTTAAAAGAAGCCACGCGCTGTAAAATTTCCGGCTCAATTATGATAAAGCTGTATACAACTTGAATTACTCACGATACCTGCAGCGGCTTAGATAACCCGATGCACTTAACCATATGTCATTAGGCCCCTCTCATAAGCTGCCATTTGAGTATTAAACTGTAGACGTCTGCCGGCTTATAATTGAACCGGACATTTTCCTTTTGCCATAGGCTTCATCTTTCACAATGCCTCCCAAAGCTCCCAAGCCACCCATCACGTGCAACTGGATGAGATCCAATGTCACCGACGACACTCTAGCTGATTTCGTAAAGACGGGTTACTTGCCCAAGAAGGAAATCATGTCTTATCGTGCCCCTGACCCGTCGGAGGAAAGACCTCAACCAAGAGATGGTGAGGTGGTGATATTTGCTGATGACATGAGCCGGGGCTTCGCACCGCCCGGCTCAAAATTCTTTAGAGAGGTTCTGAACTTCTTTGATCTGCGGCCGCAAGACATAGGACCCAATTCCGTGTCAAATATATGCAACTTCCAAGTATTCTGCGAAGTCTATCTTGGGGAAGAGCCCAGCCTGCTCCTCTTTAGAGAGCTATTTTATCTGAACCGCCAGAATGAGTGCGCCAATGGGCCGAGCTTGGAACTTGGTGGAATCTTCATTCAACGCCGGAGAGACTGCCTCTTTCCTTATGCTGAGCCACCAAGCCATCCAAAGGACTGGAACCAGACGTGGTTTTATTGCCAGGACACTTCTCCGGCTGACGAGAGCCCTCTGCCCGGCTTTCGTGCCCTGCGTCTGGAGCAAAATCACCCTTTGCCAGACAAACTCTCTCAAGCTGAGCGTCAATCTCTCATCCCCACCATCAATAAGATCAAGGATCTCCTGGGTAACGGCCTCAATGGCATTGATCTGGTCCAGGTTTGGATCTCTTGGCGGGTGATCCCCTTGAGCCGCCGCGCCGGCTTAATGTGTGCTTACACGGGCCGGAAGGATGACCCTCTGCGGCACAGCCCCAACGATCTTCCTGAGGACGTTGTGGACGACATGACCAAGTCTCTCCTGAATGAGAGCTTAGCCGACTGTGGGAGAACCGTCCTGAACCCCTTCTGCCAAGCTAACCCGGCTCCGGCGGTAAGCCACTGACTTGAACACCTTGGTTTTCTTTTTAATAGTTTCCATCTGAACTTTAAGAAATCTTTGTTGCATGTTTCAGGCTAATGACAAGTTCTGGAAGGTCAAATATGACCATGAAGCGGCCAAAAAAGCCAGGAAGGCTAAGAAAGCCGCCAGGAGAGCCGCTCCCCGCAAGAAGGGAAGCAGGCCTACTGCCTCAGAGCTGCTTCAGCTAAGTGACAGCTCCGAGTCAGAGGTAACCCCTGAATCTGTAGGCTCTTGTTTTGTTTCTTGTTTATTCCTATCCACCTTATCGATACTGATCATCAGCAGGATGACACCAGAGCAAGTAACCCGGTGACTGAAGAGGTAACGACACTTTCCTCCGACTCGGAGCCCTTGCCAAGGCTGAAAGTCCGAAGAGTAACCCGGAAAGTAAGATTTTCACATCCTTTAGCTTATCAAGATCCTCAATTTCTATTGAAGCAACAGATTCATGAGAGCCGGCGGCACACCCGGACCAACAAGGATGCAGACCTCTCCTCCGGCTTACCTGAAGCATCAAGGAAGCGCCGGACCGAGGTTATCTCCAACTTATATCCTTTTCATCCTTTGGCGGGCGTTACCCGTCAACCGCTCAATTCTTCTGATTCAAATTATCAGGAAACTTCACCTTCCTCTGGTGATTCTATGCAATCTAACCTACCGGCTTTCAAGACCGCACCCGGGTAACGATGATCATCTTGTGTTGTGCTTATCTTTACTCATGCTTTTGTACTAACCTTTTGTCCTTTCAGTGCCCAGGCAAAGCTCAGCAAGAGGGCGAAAAAGAATAAACCGGTCGAAGAGCCGATCTTGACTGAGCCGGAGGTTTCAGCTCAAGAGCCGCCAGCTGCCTCTGCTCCTGAAGCCACTGCTCCAACCGACGAGCCAGTCACAGGGACTTCTACCAATCCGGACATCTCCAGCCCGGCTCAGCCGGCTGATGACCCGGACGTGGTAATCACCCGGACGGAGTTTGTTGAGCCGGGGAGACCCACTGCACTGGCTAAGTGCTCTGCCAAGGAAGAGTTGCTAGAGCGCCGCAGGGCCAAGCTGGACATCACCAACTACGCTAACTTGTGCATTGGAGATATCATCTCTGGCTATGTCAATCAGGTGCACAACAGCCGGGACCTGGAGATTGACATGGTGAAGCAGATACAGCAGAAGTCTGAGGTACCACTCTCTTGCTTACTGCATAGTCATCTTTACCATACTAGCCCCCAAGTCTACTACTTAGATAGAATATGTTGTAGACTTAACTTCCGGCTTACTTTCATGAACCGGCAATTTGCAGATAGAACCTTTCAGCATACATTAGCCCCCAAGTGCCAAGTGTCTTTGCTTGGAAAGTGCTTGGGACTTTGAAGTTGTATAATAATTATTCATACTATAACTCGGAAATTGTACAGGCTGCTTGCAAGAAATTTGAGGCTGATATCTCTGAGCTGAAGAACCGCCTGAAGACTCAGGAAACTGAGACCCGGAAGGCCAACGCTAAATTTGAGTCCAGTGTTGCTGCTCAAGAGAAGCTGAAGAAGAAGTTTGAAACCGAAAGGAAGACTTGGGCCGAAGAGAAGGCTGCTCTGGTCAGCCGGGCCGAATAGGCGGAGGTGGCTCTGACGGAGAAAACCGCCGAACTCTCCGGCTTAAATCGCCATGTGTCACAGATGGTCGCCGCAATCTTTGGTAAGTCATTCTGCAGACTTTCAACAAGTTTACATTCTCTATGTCTCATAAGTCCCATCATTGCTAGCGGCTTACCTGACGTTGTAAAATAGATCCTAGAAGCGCCAACCTCAATCAAAATGTGCTGACCAAGCTGAAGGCCGTGTACACTTTGGTGGAGCAACTCTACACCGGGTCACAGCGCGCCTTGGCCGTTGTGGCCCTGTCCAATGAGGTTTCGACTCACCTGGCGGACGTACTTCGCCAGCTTGCCGTTCTTCCTCAGTGTTTCCAAGAGCTGCGACGGGCCGCTGCAAGAGCCGGAGCCATAGCTGCTCTGAGCCGGGCCAAGGCTTTCCTTCCAGAGCTAGACCCGGCTGACATCGCACTTGGATACCCCAGCCTGAAGGAAGATGGCACCCCCTTCGACCAAAAAGACTTTGCTGCCTGTGTGAAGATCGTGCGCCCGGTGGCCACCCTGATTGGGAATGACACCGACCTTACCAAGTACCAGCCGGGCTACGACGCAGAGAATCAGAGGATCCCCACTCCGCGTTATGAAGCCATCAGCTTGGTCCCGCCGACTCGTAAGCACACCTTTGCCCCAGAAATTGACCCGGCCGGGTTAATTGACGAGGAGGCTCAATTTGAAGCTTTGAGCGGCATTGACTGGAAATCGTCAACCTTCCAGGTCATGGGAACAGCCGGAGGAGCGGAGAGGGATGAGCCGGAAGCTTCGACTCCACAAGCATCTTGATCTTTAGACGGCTTATGGTTGCACCTTAGAGCAATGCCTCACCTTTTGGACTCGGGGAGTCTTGTAATAGAGTAGGACAAACATGTTAATCTTGTCGTGCCATCGTGCACATGTTGAATGCTTAGCTCCGTTAAAGTTGCTTCCTTATATTCCTCCGGGTCATAATTGATCATTTATTGTCCTTAAGCTCGAATAGCTGTCTTTAACCATCCTGCATAGAAAAACAAGTCACAAGTCTCGAGGCGGCTTACCGCACTGAGAACCATAGACCTTACATACATAACCCGGAATAAGAATTAACAATCCTCAAAGACTGGCCCTCCATTACCTCTTTGATGTAACCATAATGGCATACTTACGGGCCTTCAAGTAGAGTTCCGGCTTATGTAACCCGAATGATGAGATGAAGACCTCAACTCCGGTTTACCAGCGTCAAGAATACTTACTATATGTTATCAACATTTTGAATCAAAATTAAGTCGGCAAAGGAAAAGCCACCCTTGCACACTGCTGATGTGACCAACAGAACTTGTTGTAAGTCAGAAAATCAAAAAACTTAAGGGCTTCCGGTTCGAATACGACCAGAGAACCATCCCAAAGGGGTTAAGCTAAGATTCGAATGCGATCATATAGCCCCCAGTGGCTTTGGCGATGCCAATCAAGAGGGTACCGACAGCTATGTTCTCTTTGGTTCGAATACGACCCATGTTTGAACAGGAAGCCCCCAAATGACCTTAAGAGTTGTTTAACGACGCTGATTCGAATACGATCCACGTCGGTTCCCAAAGGGGGTTGAGCTATGATTCAAATATGATCAAAGAAAACTCCCCAATGAGCTCGGCACTTTGCCAATCAAGTGGGTATCGACAGCTATGTTCTCTTTGGTTTGAATACGACCTATGTTTGAACAGGAAGCCCCCGGGTGATTATATTGCGTACGGCTAGATTCGAATACGATCATAAGCCGGATCCACCTCCAAGTGACCATGTAATGGTGTAATGGAAACAACACTTTTACCTTTGGAGGAGAAAAGGACAGAGGTCCTGCTTTATTATCAAACATAATATATACATGGCTATAGAAATATGTACATTATGAGAGCCGGTGGCTCAAGTGTAATAAGGCCGAAGCTGAGCTATGTTCCACGGCCGACGGGTCTCTTCCTCCGACTTGCGTGAATCTTTATGCTCCCGAATGTCAATAAGGTAGTATGGCCCGTTGTGCAAGTTCTTGCTGACCACAAAGGGCCCTTCCCAAGGCGGGGATAGCTTGTGTGCATCTGTTTGATCTTGGATGAGCCGGAGCACCAGATCACCTTCCTGGAAGACCCGGGACTTAACCCGGCGACTGTGATAACGGCGCAGGTCTTGTTGGTAAATCGCTAAGCGAGCTGCTGCCACGTCACGCCGTTCGTCCAACAAGTCAAGAGCATCTTGGCGCGTCTGTTCATTATCCGCCTCAACATAAGCCACCACTCGAGGCGAGTCATGACGGATGTCACTAGGGAGGACTGCTTCCGCTCCATAAACCATGAAGAAAGGCGTGTAACCCGTAGACCTGTTAGGAGTAGTATTGATGCTCCATAACACGGAGGGTAACTCCTCCACCCAACAACCCGGTGTCCATTGCAAAGGGACCAAAAGCCGGGGCTTGATACCCTTCAAAATCTCCTGATTAGCCCTCTCAGCTTGACCATTGGATTGAGGGTGAGCCACTGAGGAAACGTCAAGTCGAATATGCTCACGTTGACAAAACTCCTCCATGGCGCCTTTAGACAGATTAGTCCCATTGTCAGTTATAATGCTGTGCGGAAAACCAAAGCGAAAAATCACCCTTTTCATGAACTGAACCGCCGTGGCTGCGTCACACTTGCTAACAGGCTCTGCCTCAACCCACTTTGTGAAGTTGTCAACTGCCCCCAAAAGGTGAGTCTTCTTATCCTTGGACCTTTTAAAAGGCCCAACCATATCAAGCCCCCAGACCTCAAATGGCCAAGTGATTGGTATCATCCTCAGCTCCTGAGCCGGCACATGAGCCCGTCGCGAGAACCTCTGGCAACCATCACATTTACTGACCAAGTGCTCCGCATCAGCATGAGCCGTCAGCCAATAAAAACCATGACGAAAAGCCTTGGCCACAAGGGATTTTGAGCCGGCATGATGGCCACAATCCCCTTCGTGAATCTCACGCAAGATTTCTTGACCTTCCTCAGGGGAGACACAACGCTGGAACGCTCCCGTAACACTGCGGCGATGCAGCTCACCATTGATAACAACCATTGACTTATACCGCCGGGTTATTTGTCTGGCCAAAGTTTCATCCTCAGGCAAATCTCCCCGGGTCATGTAAGCCAAGTATGGCACCGTCCAGTCCGGGGTGATGTGGAGAGCCGCCACCAACTGTGCCTCCGGGTCAGGGACAACCAAGTCTTCCTCTGCAGGTACCTTAATAGAAGGGTTATGCAAGATGTCCAAGAAAGTATTAGGTGGCACCGGTTTTCGCCGAGAGCCCAGCCGGCTTAATGCATCAGCCGCCTCGTTCTTCCTGCGATCGATGTGCTCTACTTGGTAACCCTGAAAGTGTCCAGCAATGGTATCAACTTCACGGCGATAAGCCGCCATGAGAGGGTCCTTGGAATCCCACTTGCCTGATACTTGTTGAGCCACTAGATCTGAGTCGCCGAAGCACCTTACTCGGCTCAAGCTCATCTCCTTGTCCATCCGAAGACCATGGAGCAAGGCCTCGTACTCAGCCGCATTGTTAGTACAAGGAAACATCAACCGTAGCACATAATTAAACTTGTCACCTTTAGGGGAAGCCAATACAACTCCAGCCCCCGAACCTTCCAATTGCCTAGACCCATCAAAGTGAATAGTCTAATATGTATTATCCGGCCTTTCTTCAGGCACCTGTAGCTCTGTCCAATCGTTGATGAAATCCACCAAAGCTTGAGATTTAACAGCAGTGCGTGGTACATATTTCAGACCATGAGGCCCAAGTTCTATAGCCCACTTAGCCACTCTCCCTGTGGCTTCTCTATTTTGGATGATATCTCCAAGGGGAGCAGAACTAACCACCGTAATGGGGTGACCCTGAAAATAGTGCTTAAGCTTCCGGCTTGCCATGAACACACCATAAACAAGCTTCTGCCAATGTGGATACCGCTGTTTGGACTCGAGGAGCACTTCACTGACGTAATAAACCGGCCGCTGAACCGGATATTCCTTACCCTCTTCCTTGCGCTCCACCACCACAACCACACTGACGGCTCGTGTGTTAGCAGCTACATACAGTAATAAGAGCTCCTTGTCAACCGGAGCAGCGAGGACTAGGGGCTCGGCCAACTGTCTCTTCAAATCCTCAAAAGCAGCATTGGCAGCATCATTCTAGATAAAGTCATCAGTTTTCTTCATCAACTGGTACAGCGGCATGGCCTTCTCACGCAAACGGCTTATAAACCGGCTTAAAGCAGCGATACGACCCGCCAGGCGCTGGACGTCGTTTATACATGCCGGCTTAGCCAGAGAGGTGATTGCCTTGATTTTTTCTGGGTTAGCTTCAATGCCTCTGTTAGAAAACAGGAAACCCAAGAGCTTGCCTGCAGGAACACCAAAAACACACTTGGCCGGGTTAAGCATCATCTTGTAAACCCGGAGATTATCAAAAGTTTCTCTAAGGTCATCTATCAGGGTCTCCTTCTCCCTGGACTTAACCACGATATCATCCACATAGGCGTGAACATTGTGCCCAATCTGGTTATGAAGACAATTCTGCACACAGCGCTGGTAAGTCTCCTGTGCACTCTTGAGTCCAAAAGGCATAGACACATAACAGAAGGCTCCAAAGGGAGTGATGAACGCCGTCTTCTCCTGGTCCTTAACTGCCATTTTAATGTGATGGTATCCAGAATAAGCATCCAAGAAACTTAAGCGCTCGCAACCCGCCGTAGCATCAATGATTTGATCAATACGGGGAAGGGCAAAAGGATCAGCCGGACACGCCTTGTTTATGTCCGTGTAGTCCACACACATCCGCCAGGTGCCATTCTTCTTGAGCACGAGCACCGGGTTAGCTAACCATTCTGGATGAAAGACTTCGACAATAAACCCGGCCGCCAAGAGCCGGGCCACCTCCTCACCAATGGCTTTCCACCTCTCTTCATTAAACCGCCGAAGGAATTGCCTGACCGGTTTAAATTTCGGATCAATATTGAGAGTGTGCTCAGCGAGTTCTCTAGGTACACCTGGCATGTCAGAAGGTTTCCATGCAAAGACGTCCCTGTTCTCACGGATGAACTCGATGAGCGCGCTTTCCTATTTTGGATCCAAATTGGCACTGATGCTAAACTGCTGAGATGAGTCACCTGGAATGAAATCAACAAGTTTAGTCTCATCAGCTGACTTAAATTTCATTGCCGGCTCATGCTCCGTGGTCGGCATTTTCCAGAGATGTCATATCTGTTGGGTCAACATTATCCTTGTAAAACTTCAGCTCCTCTGTTGCACAAACAGATTCTGCATAAGCCGCGTCACCTTCCTCACATTCCAAGGCTACCTTTCGGCTACCATGAACCGTAATGGTCCCATTGTGACCCGGCATCTTGAGCTGTAGGTATATGTAACACGGCCGTGCCATGAACTTGGTGTAAGACGGCCGCCCAAATATGGCATGATACGGACTTCTTGTCTTGACCACCTCAAAGGTCAATTTTTCCACCCTGTAGTTGTACTCATCTCCAAAGGCCACTTCCAATTCGATCTTACTAACTGGATAAGCCGACTTACCAGGCACCACGCCATGGAAAATAGTATTGGACTGGCTGAGGTTCTTATCAATCAACCCCATACGACGGAAGGTCTCATAATAGAGGATGTTGATGCTGCTGCCTCCATCCATGAGCACCTTAGTGAACTTATATCCTCCCACCTGGGGAGCCACCACCAGGGCCAAGTGACCCGGATTATCAACCCGGGGAGGGTGATCCTCCCTACTCCACACAATAGGCTGCTCAGACCATCTTAAATAGCGTGGAACCGCCGGCTCAACAGCATTCACAGCCCTCTTATGAAGCTTCTGATCTCGCTTACACAGACTGGTGGTAAACACGTGATACTGTCCACCGTTAAGCTGCTTTGGATTGGTCTGGTAACCCCCTGCTGCTGTTGATGACCCTGGCCGGACTGCTGATTAAAGCCCCCTTGACCATTCTGAGGATTAGGATTTGAGCCGCCGCCCGGGCCATGAAAGCCGCCAGCGCCTGAGCCGCCACCCGGGCCATTGTTGCCATTAAAGGCACTGGAATTCTTAAAGGCCTTCATGATTGCGCAATCTTTCCATAGATGAGTAGCTGGCTTCTCCCTAGAGCCATGCCTCGGACAAGGCTCATTCAACAACTGCTCGAGCGTCGGACCTGACCCGCCAGCTCGGGGAGGTGGCCCGCCTTTACGCCGCTGGTTGTTACCCTGTGAGCTGGCATTGGCCACAAACTCCATGCTGCCATCAGCCTTACGCTTGTTACCTCCTTGGCTTGCCGGGTTATGCTGAGGACCCTTGCCATTGCCGTTCTTCCTTCCCTTTCCTGTCCTTTCATCATCTGAAGCGGGGTCCTTGGTACTATCAGAGTCGGCGTACTTGACGAGAGCCGCCATCAGCGTACCCATATCATTGCAGTCGCGTTTGAGCCGCCCGAGTTTCATCTTCAGGGGCAGAAAGCGACAATTCTGCTCCAACATTAAGACTGCAGAGCCGGCATCCATCTTATCAGATGAATGTATTATCTCTTTGACCCAGCGAACCCAATGTGTCGTAGATTCACCCTCCTGCTGTTTACAGTTAGTCAAATCCACAATTGACATAGACTGCCTATAGGTATCTTTGAAGTTTTGGATGAACCGGGCTTTCAGCTCAGCCCAAGACCCGATGGAATTCGGTGGTAGCCCTTTCAACCAAGTGCGGGCAGTCCCATCTAACATCATGGTGAAGTACTTGGCCATCGCCGCTTCACTGACCTCCAGCAATTCCATGGCCATCTCGTAACTCTCGATCCAGGATCCGGGTTGTAAATCAGCCATGTAATTAGGCACCTTCCTAGGCCCTTTGAAGTCCTTGGGTAGACGTTCATTGCGGAGAGCCGACACTAAACAAGGGACACCTCCAGTCCTCGTAGGGATACCCACGTCGACGGAAGCCGTCGGATAAGCCGAGGGTGTCTGGTAAGCCGTCAACTGAGGCACCTGCTCCGCCTCTTGCCGTGCTCTGTCTTGGTCTGTTGCGTGAAAGGCTCCGTTATGAGCCGGGCCATGGCCAGGTGGCAAGTCATGGCGTCGGACATTACTTGAGCCGGTCGCTGAAACCATGTGTCTGCTATAACTCGGGCTCCGTCCTGGACGAGGGGTTGAATGGATCCTGTCCCGGCTGTAAGAGTACGCCTCTTGCTGCGCCAGAGCTGTCTGAAGGAGCTCCCTGACCCGGCAGGTTTCGACCGCTGTTTGAGAGTCGCCATCAATTGGGAGAGCCGCCAGCCGTGCCGCCGCGGCGACCATGTTTTCCAACGGGTTGGCATAATGACCCGGTGGTATTGGCACATACTGAGGCGGGGTAGGGTTCGCCCGGGGCGGTCCCATTACTTGGGGCTGAATTGGTGTCCCAGCCCCGGGCACTATGATCTCCGGCGGGTTACTAGACCCTGCACCTGGCATGTTGAAGAGGTTTCGAGGATCGTAAACCGGAGGGAGTCGAGATTGGGCCTTTTGATGCCTCCTTCTCATGACCTCATTGGATACGTTTTGATCCATCGTGAGTCGGAAGGACTGTGCCTGAATCAACTGAGTCTGGGCGTCGAGAGCCACCCTCTCCGCAGCCATCCTGATCCCCTCCGCCGCGAGATCCTCCTTGGCCTTTGCTAGATCCAGTTTTAACTGTGCCACCTCCGCGTCATGTTGAACTTGATCCGCCGGAGCTACCGCGGCGGTCAACAGGACCGTCATCTTATCTCTAAGATCCATCAGCACCTGAGCCGGCGAAGGCACCGGGCTTCCTGACCCGGAGGCGGGGTTTTGAACAAGTTGCGCGCCGGCCATGAAGATTCCAACCCGGCTCGGCGGTTCAAAGGGTTCCGGAATGCTGTCGCCATCGGAACAACCCCTGAGCCTGCCATCTTGAAGTTGATACAACGAGTTTGACTCATCCGTAGACGACTCGCCGTCAGAGCCGGCGGCCGTCTCATCACCAGATGCAGACCCTTCAGAGAGTCCTCCATGAACACATCCCACAAAAGCATGCTTCAAGGCAGGTAGAGCCCAGGCGGGTCGTGCACGCTGAGCCGTCTCGATGAGACCGGCGCAGAGATCCGGCTCAGGGCCCGGCTCACCAATCTTGCCAATGAAGACATGAATTCCGCCGAAGGGGACCCGGTACCCGTACTCAATTGAGCCGGCGTTGGGGCCCCAGTTTGCATTGTCGATGTAGAGCTTGCCGCGACGACTCTTGGTCATCCGGCCCACAGCGTATTCCTTGAGCCCTTCGAAGCTGCCCTTCAAGAACTCAAATCCACCGTGCGTTGGCCCCACGGTGGGCGCCAACTGTCGTGGAATTGTCACGGCAGATGTCCTCGAGCTAGGACTTAGTCGTGGAGCCATCGCAGCTAGGAAGCTTAAAGGGGTTAAACGGGACAAGGAACACGGGGGTTATACTGGTTCGGCCCCTTACGGTGAAGGTAAAAGCCTACGTCCAGTTGAGGTGGTATTGATTATGGTTTCGATGACCAGGGAGCTTGATTGCTATGCCTGGCTCTCGACGAGATCTTACTTGTCCCTAAACCACCGCTGGGTCGTCCCTTTATATAGAGAGGTTGACGCCAAGCGGCTCTCAGAGTCCCGACCGGCTCATAAGAGTGTCCGGCTCGGACTCTCAACTATTCTTGCCTTACACTACAAGTCTTGCCATACGGCGGTTTATCACTACGGGCCTTAAGCCACCTCCGGGTCTTAGGCCCATCATTGACCCGCCGTCTTCAAACTCGGTACTGGGCTTCGCGTGATGACCATTATGAGTAACCCGGCCCCTCCTGGCGGGTGACTCTAAGGGTTATATCCTCAACACCTTCCCCTCCGAAATTTCGGGTCCAAACCCTAGTCTCTTCCTCCTCCCCGCGCCGGACAAAAGCCTCCCCCGCCGCTCCTCGCCCAACCGGAAGCCGCCACGTCGCCACTCCGCCGCCAGCCCTTCGCCTCCACCGCGCCAGCCCTCTCGGCCTAGATCGGGGCGCGCCCGAGCCCATCAGGGCCCGGACGAGCCC
>NC_057814.1:541155742-541171118 GCF_018294505.1 Triticum aestivum
GCGCCTCTGCTCCGTCGCCCGACGCCGGCCATCTCCGCCGCCTTCCCGCGCCGTCCCCGACCTCCGCCGCCTTCCCGCGCCGTCCCCGACCTCCTCCGCCGTCCCGCGCCTCGTCGCCATCGCCGCCCGTCGCCGGAGTTCGCCGGATCTGGCCACGTCTGTCGCTCTAAACATACCAAGTCTGGGAGGTGAATTTCTGCCAAGTCCCTAAAATCATACATTCTAGTGCACTATTCTTCATGCTATAACTTTGTGTGCACCGCTCCGTTTTGTGCTTATAATATGTCAAAATGTTCTTTGTGAGATGCTCTTCATTTTGTTCCATTGTGTCATGCTTGTTTTGGTTCATCTTGATGCCCTAATCTTCGTTGCAAGAGTGCTATATGATGTTAACCTGCTGAAACTGTTATAATTTGGTTATTAGTCATTTTCCTTGCATTTTGTGTGTGCATCCTATGAGCATGAGCTCTACATGTGTTTTGAACTACTTCATGCCATCTTTACAGTGGTGCTTGTCTTGTATTTTTGTGATCTATGTGGTGACTAGAACAAGCATGCAAAGTAGCCTCCATGATGTTGCTGATTTCTGTGACAGTAATTACTGCCAAGTCTGTAGCTGTAACATTGTGATGCCCAGTAAACCTGCTGCTACAATGAGTTCTATGCATAATATGGAGATGTTATATAAGTATGTTTTGTTAAGAATGTTATGCTTTCTCCATCCATGCCCTTGGTTGCATTTATAGCCTGCTGTACCTTATTGTTATCATGCTCTAAAATTGCTAAATAATGTTGCTGTCAGTCTGTTAACATGAAGTTCAGTTTTGACATGTGTTTGGCTAGTGATCCATGCACCCTATGAACTTTCTCTTGACATGCTTAGTTTCATAATTGTGTCTTCTTACTTTGGGTCACCTTTTCATGTTTTGTAATGCTCTGTAGTGAGTTTTACAAGCTCACCAACATGCCTACTTATCGTTGTTTCTGCCATGTACTGTTTTTTCACTAAGTCTGAATCTGTTTACGAAACTTGCTATGTTTACATGGGTGCCATCATATCTTCTGTGCCTTTTTGGCTCGTGATCAGTAAGGGAATTTTATTTTATGCAATTAGTAGATTCATGCCATGCCTTTTTTTTGCTATGATCTGTTCCTGTAGCATGTTGATTGATAGATCTAAACATTGCAACTTGATGTTATTTCTGCCATATCCAGTGATTTTCTGCTAAGTCTGTGAAACTGTTATTATTTGCAATCTTGCCATGCCTTTTGAGCATGCTCTATTGATTTCTAGTGATAGCTCAGTGTTCATGTTTTGTCATGATTTACCTATACATCACGTCCAAGTCATTTGTTTACATGTTGAGATGCTGTAGCATATTGTTTTGATGCGTGCAAAATGCCTAGTTGCTGTTTTGGACAGATTGTTGTTATATCTTGTTTGGAGTGTATGTGTTGCACCGTTGCTCTGTTTTGAGCATGCTCTATATGAAACTTGCTTAGTTTTGCATGTAGTTTCATATTACCTTGTTGCATCCTTGTTTTGAGGTGTTTGCTTGATGTTTGAATGCATTTTGCATCAATGCCATGTTTATCTTGTGTTGCTCATATCTTCTAGGCCGTAGCTTCGAATCTAATGAACTTTATATGTAACTTGACTAGTGGACTAAGGAATTTTCTCGAATATGGAGGTGGTAAAAGAGTTCGTCGTAAAGGGTTACGTCGATGCAAACTTTGACACTAATCCGGATGACTCTGAGTAGTAAACCGGATTCGTATAGTAGAGCAATTATTTGGAATAGCTCCAAGTAGCGCGTGGTAGCTGTATCTACAAGATGACATAGAGATTTGTAAAGCACACATGGATCTGAATGTTGCAGACCCGTTGACTAAAACCTCTCTCGTAAGCATAACATGATCAAACCCTAGAACTCATTGAGTCTTAATCACATGGTGATGTGAACTAGATTATTGACTAGTAAACTCTTGGGTATTAGTCACATGGCGATGTGAACTTTGAGTGTTAATCACATGGTGATGTGAACTAGATTATTGACTCTAGTGCAAGTGGGAGACTGTTGGAAATATGCCCTAGAGGCAATAATAAAATGGTTATTATTGTATTTCCTTGTTCATGATAATTGTCTATTATTCATGCTATAATTGTATTAACTGGAAACCGTAATACATGTGTGAATACATAGACCACAACATGTCCCTAGTAAGCCTCTAGTTGACTAGCTCGTTGATCAATAGATGGTTATGGTTTCCTGACCATGGACATTGGATGTCATTGATAATGGGATCACATCATTAGGAGAATGATGTGATGGACAAGACCCAATCCTAAGCATAGCACAAGATCGTGTAGTTCGTTTGCTAAGAGCTTTTCTAATGTCAAGTATCGTTTCCTTAGACCATGAGATTGTGCAACTCCCAGATACCGTAGGAATGCTTTGGGTGTACCAAACGTCACAACGTAACTGGGTGGCTATAAAGGTGCACTACGGGTATCTCCGAAAGTGTCTGTTGAGTTGGCACGAATCGAGACTGGGATTTGTCACTCCATATGACGGAGAGGTATCTCTGGGCCCACTCGGTAATGCATCATCATAATGAGCTCAATGTGACCAAGTGTTTGGTCACGGGATCATGCATTACGGTACGAGTAAAGTGACTTGCCGGTAACGAGATTGAACAAGGTATTGGGATACCGACGATCGAATCTCGGGCAAGTAACGTACCGATTGACAAAGGGAATTGTATACGGGATTGATTGAATCCTCGACATCGTGGTTCATCCGATGAGATCATCGTGGAACATGTGGGAGCCAACATTGGTATCCAGATCCCGCTGTTGGTTATTGACCGGAGAGTCGTCTCGGTCATATCTGCATGTCTCCCGAACCCGTAGGGTCTACACACTTAAGGTTCGGTGACGCTAGAGTTGTAGAGATATTAGTATGCGGTAAACCGAAAGTTGTTCGGAGTCCCGGATGAGATCCCGGACGTCACGAGGAGTTCCGGAATGGTCCGGAGGTAAAGATTTATATATGGGAAGTCCTATTTTGGCCACCGGAAAATATTCGGGATTTTTCGGTATTGTACCGGGAAGGTTCTAGAAGGTTCTGAAGTGGGGCCCACCTGCATGGGGGGACCCACATGAACGTGGGTAGTGGGGGCAAGGCCCCACACCCCTGGTCAAGGCGCACCAAGATCCCACCGTAGAAGGAATAAGATCATATCCTGAAGGGATAAGATCAAGATCCCTAAAAAGGGGGGATAACAATCGGTGGGGAAGGGAAATGATGGGATTTCTTTCCCCCACCTTTGCCAACGCCCCAATGGACTTGGAGGGCAAGAAACCAGCCCCCTCCGCCCCTATATATAGTGGGGAGGCGCATGGGAGCAGCACCCAAGCCCTGGCGCCTCCCTCCCTCCCGTGACACCTCTTCCTCCCCGCTTGCGCTTGGCGAAGCCCTGCCGGGATCCCGCTACTTCCACCACCACGCTGTCGTGCTACTGGATCTCCATCAAATTCTCCTCCCCCCTTGCTGGATCAAGAAGGAGGAGACGTCCCCGCTCCGTACGTGTGTTGAACGCGGAGGTGCCGTCCGTTCGGCGCTAGGATCATCGGTGATTTGGATCACGACGAGTACGACTCCATCAACCCCGTTCTCTTGAACGCTTCCGCGCGCGATCTACAAGGGTATGTAGATGCACTCCCCTCTCTCTCGTTGCTAGATGACTCCATAGATTGATCTTGGTGATACGTAGAAAATTTTAAATTTCTGCAACGATCCCCAACAGACAACACTCTCCCCTCTCGTTGCTATGCATCACCATGATCTTGCGTGTGCGTAGGAAATTTTTGAAATTACTACGTTCCCCAACAGTGGCATCCGAGCCTTGTTTTATGCGTAGATGTCATATACACGAGTAGAACACAAGTTAGTTGTGGGCGATATAAGTCATACTGCTTACCAGCATGTCATACTTTGGTTCGGCGGTATTGTTGGATGAAGCGGCCCGGACCGACATTACGCGTACGCTTACGCGAGACTGGTTCTTCCGACGTGCTTTGCACAGAGGTGGCTGGCGGGTGTCAGTTTCTCCAACTTTAGTTGAACCGAGTGTGGCTTCGCCCGGTCCTTGCGAAGGTTAAAACAGCACCAACTTGACAAACTATCGTTGTGGTTTTGATGCGTAGGTAAGAACGGTTCTTGCTAAGACCGTAGCAGCCACGTAAAACTTGCAACAACAAAGTAGAGGACGTCTAACTTGTTTTTGTAGGGTATGTTGTGATGTGATATGGTCAAGACATGATGCTATATTTTATTGTATGAGATGATCATGTTTTGTAACCGAGTTATCGGCAACTGGCAGGAGCCATATGGTTGTCGCTTTATTGTATGAAATGCAATCGCCATGTAATTGTTTTACTTTATCACTAAGCGGTAGCGATAGTCGTAAAAGCAATAGTTGGCGAGACGACAACGATGCTACGATGGAGATCAAGGTGTCAAGCCGGTGACGATGGTGATCATGACGGTGCTTCAGAGATGGAGATCACAAGCACAAGATGATGATGGCCATATCATATCACTTATATTGATTGCATGTGATGTTTATCTTTTATGCATCTTATCTTGCTTTGATTGACGGTAGCATTATAAGATGATCTGTCACTAAAATTTCAAGATAAAAGTGTTCTCCCTGAGTATGCACCGTTGCGAAAGTTCTTCGTGCTGAGACACCACGTGATGATCGGGTGTGATAGGCTCTACGTTCAAATACAACGGGTGCAAAACAGTTGCACACGCGGAATACTCAGGTTAAACTTGACGAGCCTAGCATATGAAGATATGGCCTCGGAACACGGAGACCGAAAGGTCGAGCGTGAATCATATAGTAGATATAATCAACATAGTGATGTTCACCGTTGAAACTACTCCATCTCATGTGATGATCGGACATGGTTTAGTTGATATGGATCACGTGATCACTTAGAGGATTAGAGGGATGTCTATCTAAGTGGGAGTTCTTAAGTAATATGATTAATTGAACTTAAATTTATCATGAACTTAGTCCTGATAGTATTTTGCAAATTATGTTGTAGATCAATAGCTCGCGTTGTTGCTTCCCTGTGTTTATTTTTGATATGTTCCTAGAGAAAAATTATGTTGAAATATGTTAGTAGCAAAGATGCGGATTGGATCCGTGATCTGACGATTATCCTCATTGCTGCACAGAAGAATTATGTCCTTAATGCACCGCTAGGTGACAGACCTATTGCAGGAGCAGATGCAGACGTTATGAACGTTTGGCTAGCTCAATATGATGACTACTTGATAGTTTAGTGTACCATGCTTAACGGCTTAGAATCGGGACTTCAAAGACGTTTTGAACGTCATGGACCATATGAGATGTTCCAGGAGTTGAAGTTAATATTTCAAGCAAATACCCGAGTTGAGAGATATGAAGTCTCCAACAAGTTCTATAGCTAAAAGATGGAGGAGAATAGCTCAAGCAGTGAGCATGTGCTCAGATTGTCTGGGTACTACAATCGCTTGAATCAAGTGGGAGTTAATCTTCCAGATAAAATAGTGATTGACAGAATTCTCTAGTCACCATCACCAAATTAGTAGAACTTCGTGATGAACTATAGTATGCAAGGGATGACGAAAGTAATTCCCGAGCTCTTCATGATGCTGAAATCGACGAAGGTAGATATCAAGAAAAACATCAAGTGTTGATGGTTGACGAGACCACTAGTTTCAAGAAAAGGGCAAAGGGAAGAAGGGGAACTTCAAGAAGAACGGCAAGCAAGTTGCTGCTAAAGTGAAGAAGCCTAAGTCTGGTCCTAAGCCTGAGACTAAGTGCTTCTACTACAAAGGGACTGGTCACTGGAAGCGGAACTACCCCAACTATTTGGTGGATAAGAATGGATGGCAAAGTGAACAAAGGTATATTTGATATACAGATTATTGATGTGTATTATACTAGTGTTCGTAGCAACCCCTTGGTATTTGATACTGGTTCAGTTGCTAAGAGTAGTAACTCGAAACGGGAGTTGCAGAATAAACAGAGACTAGTAAAAGGCGAGGTGACGATGTGTGTTGGAAGTAGTTCCAAGATTGATATGATCATCATCGCACACTCCCTATACTTTCGAGATTAGTGTTGAAACTAAATAAGTGTTATTTGGTGTTTGCGTTGAGCATGAATATGATTTGATCATGTTTGTTGCAATACGGTTATTCATTTAAGTTAGAGAACAATTGTTGTTCTGTTTACATGAATAAAAACCTTCTATGGTCATACACACCAACGAAAATGGTTTGTTGGATCTCGATCGTAGTGATACACATATTCATAATATTGAAGCCAAAATATGCAAAGTTAATAATGATAGTGCAACTTATTTGTGGCACTGCCGTTTAGGTCATATTGGTGTAAAGCGCATGAAGAAACTCCATACTGATGGGATTTTGGAATCACTTGATTATGAATCACTTGATGCTTGCGAACCGTGCCTCATGGGCAAGATGACTAAAACGCCGTTCTCCGGAACTATGGAGAGAGCAACAGATTTGTTGGAAATCATACATACAGATGTATGTGGTCCGATGAATATTGAGGCTCGTAGCAGGTATCATTATTTTCTGACCTTCACAGATGATTTGAGCAGATATGGGTATATCTACTTGATGAAACATAAAGTCTGAAACATTTGAAAAGTTCATATAATTTCAGAGTGAAGTAGAAAGTCATCGTAACAAGAAAATAAAGTTTCTACGATCTGATCGTGGAGGAGAATATTTGAGTTACGAGTTTGGTCTTCATTTGAAACAATGCGGAATAGTTTCGCAACTCACGCCACCTGGAACACCACAGTGTAATGGTGTGTCCGGACGTCATAACCGTACTTTATTAGATATGGTGCGAACTATGATCTTTCTTACCAATCTACCACTATCGTTTTGGGGTTATGCATTAGAGACAGCTGCATTCACGTTAAAAAGGGCACCACCTAAATCCGTTGAGATGACACCTTATGAACTGTGGTTTGGAAAGAAACCAAAGTTGTCGTTTCTTAAAGTTTGGGGTTGCGATGCTTATGTGAAAAAAGTTTCATCCTGATAAGCTCAAACCCAAATCGGAGAAATGTGTCTTCATAGGATACCCAAAGGAGACAGTTGGGTACACCTTCTATCACAGATCCGAAGGCAAGACATTCGTTGCTAAGAGTGGATCCTTTCTAGAGAAGGAGTTTCTCTCGAAAGAAGTGAGTGGGAGGAAAGTAGAACTTGATGAGGTAATTGTACCTGCTCCCTTATTGGAAAGTAGTTCATCGCAGAAACCAGTTTCTGTGATGTCTATACCAATGAGTGAGGAAGTTAATGATGATGATCATGGAACTTCAGATCAAGTTATTACTGAACCTCGTAGGTCAACCAGAGTAAGATCCACACCAGAGTGGTACAGTAATCCTATTCTGGAGGTTATGTTACTAGACCATGACGAACCTACGAACTATGAAGAACCGATGGTCAGCCCAGATTCCGCAAAATGGCTTGAGGCCATGAAATATGAGATGAGATCCATGTATGAGAACAATATATGGACTTTGGTTGACTTGCCCGATGATCGGCAAGCCATAGGAAATAAATGGATCTTCAAGAGGAAGACGGACGCTAATAGTAGTGTTACTATCTACAAAGCTAGACTTGTCGAAAAAGGTTTTTGACAAAGTTCAAGGTGTTGACTACGATGAGATTTTCTCACTCGCAGCGATGCTTAAGTCTGTCCGAATCATGTTAGCAATTGCCGCATTTTATGAAATCTGGCAAATGGATAAACAAAACTGCATTCCTTAATGGATTTATTAAAGAAGAGTTGTATATGATGCAACCAGAAGGTTTTGTCAATCCTAAAGGTGCTAACAAAATATAGAAGCTCCAGCGATCCATCTATGGACTGGTGCAAGTATCTCGGAGTTGGAATATATGCTTTGATAAGTTGATCAAAGGATATAGTTTTATACAAACTTGCGGTGAAGCCAGTATTTACAAGAAAGTGAGTGGGAGCACTACAGCATTTCTGATAAGTATATGTGAATGACATATTGTTGATCGGAAATAATGTAGAATTATTCTGCAAAGCATAAAGGAGTGTTTGAAAGGAGTTTTTCAAAGAAAGACCTCGGTGAAGCTGCTTACATATTGAGCATCAAGATCTATAGAGATAGATCAAGACGCTTGATAAGTTTTTTCAATGAGTACATACCTTAACAAGATTTTGAAGTAGTTCAAAATGGAACAGTCAAAGAAAGAGTTTCTTGCCTGTGTTACAAGGTGTGAAATTGAGTAAGACTCAAAGCCCGACCACGGCAGAAGATAGAAAAAGAATGAAAGTCATTCCCTATGCCTCGGCCATAGGTTCTATAAAGTATGCCTTGCTGTGTACCAGATCTATTGTGTACCAGATCTATGCCACACTGATTTTGGCAAGGGAGTACAATAGTGATCTAGGAGTAGATCACTGGACAGCGGTCAAAATTATCCTTAGTGGAATAAGGATATGTTTCTCAATTATGGAAGTGACAAAAGGTTCGTCGTAAAGGGTTACGTCGATGCAAGTTTTGACACTAATCTAGATGACTCTAAGTCTCTGTCTAGATACATATTGAAAGTGGGAGCAATTAGCTAGAGTAGCTCCGTGCAGAGCATTGTAGACATAGAAATATGCAAAATACTTACGGATCTGAATGTGACAGACCCGTTGACTAAAATTATCTCACAAGCAAAACATGATCACACCTTAGTACTCTTTGGGTGTTAATCACATAGCGATGTGAACTAGATTACTGACTCTAGTAAACCCTTTGGGTGTTGGTCACATGACGATGTGAACTATGGGTGTTAATCACATGGTGATGTGAACTATTGATGTTAAATCACATGGCGATGTGAACTAGATTATTGACTCTAGTGCAAGTGGGAGACTGAAGGAAATATGCCCTAGAGGGAATAATAAAGTTATTATTTATTTCCTTATATCATGATAAATGTTTATTATTCATGCTAGAATTGTATTAACCGGAAACTTGATACATGTGTGAATACATAGACAAACAGAGTGTCACTAGTATGCCTCTACTTGACTAGCTCGTTGATCAAAGATGGTTATGTTTCCTAGCCATAGACATGAGTTGTCATTTGATTAACGGGATCACATCATTAGGAGAATGATGTGATTGACTTGACCCATTCCGTTAGCTTAGCACTCGATCGTTTATTATGTTGCTATTGCTTTCTTCATGACTTATACATGTTCCTATGACTATGAGATTATGCAACTCCCATTTACCGGAGGAACACTTTGTGTGCTACCAAACGTCACAACGTAACTAGGTGATTATAAAGGTGCTCTACAGGTGTCTCCGAAGGTACTTGTTGGGTTGGCGTATTTCGAGATTAGGATTTGTCACTCCGATTGTCGGAGAGGTATCTCTGGGCCCACTCGGTAATGCACATCACTATAAGCCTTGCAAGCATTGCAACTAATGAGCTAGTTGCGGGATGATGTATTACGGAACGAGTAAAGAGACTTGCCGATAACGAGATTGAACTAGGTATTGAGATACCGACGATCGAATCTCGGGCAAGTAACATACCGATGACAAAGGGAACAACGTATGTTGTTATGCGGTTTGACCGATAAAGATCTTCGTAGAATATGTGGGAGCCAATATGGGCATCCAGGTCCCGCTATTCGTTATTGACCGGAGACGTGTCTCGGTCATGTCTACATAGTTCTCGAACCCGTAGGGTCCGCACGCTTAACGTTACGATGACAGTTTTATTATGAGTTTATGAGTTTTTGATGTACCGAAGGAGTTCGGAGTCCCGGATGAGATCGGGGACATGACGAGGAGTCTCAAAATGGTCGAGACATAAAGATCGATATATTGGACGACTATATTCGGACATCGGAAAGGTTCCGAGTGATTCGGGTATTTTTCAGAGTACCGGAGAGTTACGGGAATTCGTATTGTGCCTTAATGGGCCATACGGGAAAGGAGAGAAAGGCCCCAAAGGGTGGCCGCACCCCTCCCCATGGACTAGTCCGAATTGGATTAGGGAGGGGGGCGCCCCCTTCCTTCCTTGCTCCTTTATATACGGGGGCAGGGGGGCACCCCATAGACACACAATTGATCTATTGATCTCTTAGCCGTGTGCGGTGCCCCCTCCACCATATTACACCTCGATAATATCGTAGCGGTGCTTAGGCGAAGCCCTGCATCGGTAGAACATCATCATCATCACCACGCCGTCATGCTGACGAAACTCTCCCTCAACACTCGGCTGGATCGGAGTTCGAGGGACGTCATCGAGCTGAATGTGTGCTGAACTCGGAGGTGCCGTGCGTTCGGTACTTGATCGGTCGGATCGTGAAGACGTACGACTACATCAACCGCGTTGTGTTAACGCTTCCGCTTTCGGTCTACGAGGGTACGTGGACAACACTCTCCCTCTCGTTGCTATGCATCACCATGATCTTGCGTGTGCGTAGGAAATTTTTGAAATTACTACGTTCCCCAACATTTGGAACATGGATATCATGAATTTTGTTGGGATATCACAATATTCTCTTATTTAATTAATGCATCTATATACTTGGTAAAGGGTGGAAGGCTCGGCCTTATGCCTGGTGTTTTGTTCCACTCTTGCCGCCCTAGTTTCCGTCATACCGGTGTTATGTTCCTTGATTTTGCGTCCCTTACGTGGTTGGGTGATTTATGGGACCCCCTTGATAGTTTGCTTTGAATAAAACTCCTCCAGCAAGGCCCAACCTTGGTTTTACATTTGCCTCACCTAGCCATTTTCCCTTGGGAGTCGCGCTCCCGAGGGTCATCTTTATTTACCCCCCCGGGCCAGTGTTCCTTCGAGTGTTGGTCCAACCTGTCAGCCGCCGGTGGCCACCAGGGGCAACTCTGGGCTGGCCTACCGGAAGTTTGGACAATCCGGTGTGCCCTGAGAACGAGATATGTGCAGCTCCTATCAGGATTTGTCGGCACATACGGGCGGCTTTGCTGGTCTTGTTTTACCATTGTCGAAATGTCTTGTAAACCGGGATTCCAAGACTGATCGGGTCTTCCCGGGAGAAGGAATATCCTTCGTTGACCGTGAGAGCTTATAATGGGCTAAGTTGGGACACCCCTGCAGGGTATAAACTTTCGAGAGCCGTGCCCGCGATTATGTGGCAGATGGGAATTTGTTAACGTCCAGTTGTAGAGAACTTGACACTTGACCTTAATTAAAACGCATCAACCACGTGTGTAGCCGTGATGGTCTCTTCTCGGCGGAGTCCAGGAAGTGAACACGGTTTCTGGGTTATGTTTGACGTAAGCAGGAGTTCAGGATCACTTATTGATCATTGCTAGCTTCACGACCGTTCCGTTGCTTCTCTTCTCGCTCTTATTTGCGTATGTTAGCCACCATACATGCTTAGTCGCTGCTGCAACCTCACCACCTATCCTTTCCTTACCCTTTAAGCTTTGCTAGTCTTGATATCCATGGTAATGGGATTGCTGAGTCCTCATGGCTCACAGATTACTACAACAACAGTTGCAGGTACAGGTTTTGCGATGATCATGACGCGAGAGCGATGTTACTTGTTTTGGAGTTCTTCTTCTGCTTCTTCTTCGATCAGGGGATAGGTTAGAGGCCGGCAGCCTGGGCTAGCAGGGTGGATGTCATTTGAGCTTCTGTTTGTGTTTCATCTGTAGTCGGATGCTGCTCTTATGTATGATGTTGTTGTATTCATGTGGCATTGTATGCCTCTTGTATGTATCCCCAACTATTATGTAATGTTGATGTAATGATATGCACCTTGCAAAAGCGTGTCAATATGCGGTTCTATCCTTGGTGGGACCTTCGAGTCTCTTTAGGATAGTATCGCATATTGGGCGTGACAAGTTGGTATCAGAGCCTCGACCGACCATAGGAGCCCCCTTGATTGATCGTGTAGTTTGGCCGTTGTTGAGTCTAGAAGAAAATTATTTCTGAGTCTAGCTATATCGGAGAGTAGGAATTATTTTTACTCCTCAGCCCCTTCGTCGCTCTGGTGAGGAATCTTGACGTAGTGTTTTGAATTACTTCTCTTCCCCTTCAAATTTTCTTTAGGATCACGCGGTTAGTTTTTCGTTCGTTGACTCTCAGCTCTTTACATCCGGTGCATTTTCTCGTCAAGTCGATTCGACCTCTTTGTTTTTGCAAGTTCAATCCTCAATTCTCTCTCAACGAAGTTGTTTCTCTGTCCTCAGTTGTCTTCTTTTAACACCCACCCACCCTTTTCTCTTCTCGGGGCCGGAGTCCGTAATCGAGTATCCATCCTACTCGTGCGAAGTCTTTGCATTCTTTCCTCAATGATTTCAACCGACGTTTTCTCTTCAAAGCTATTCGTCGTTTTCCCCTTCCAAGTTGCCGCTGTTTTTCCCGCCCTCCCATCCCCTTTTATTCCCGGAGCCTGAGTCTCTTTCGAGCATCAATTTCATTCGTGCGGAGTATCTTCAGTCTTTCCTCAATGGTCTCAACCGATGAATTCTCGCCTAGTTAATCATTGTTCGTCTCATTTCCTTTTCCGGTGGATCCAATTCAAGTTTTTCGGGTTGATTACATTATTTCCCTCAAATCAAATGTTTCCCTTTGATCGTTCTCCTCTCACCATTTAATCCTTCCGGAGTGCTGAAGACATCTCAGAAGATTCGTGTTTGCATCCATCTAATTCGAGGTTGTCACCTCATTCAAATCTTTCAATCGTTCCGGTGCATCATTTCTCATTCGACAATCCTTGCCTACGGTGTTTCTTTTCAGTGGGCCCTAACCCACAGGTCTTTTCCCAGGATCTTACCTGACTCTTTTAATTTTCCCGGAGTTATTCTCAAATTCTATTCGAAGTTGACTTAAGAATGAATTTCATCAGTCAGATGCCTTTCCAAGATCAATTTCAAATTATTTTCATTGTTGACTCTACCTCTTCGCTTTTCATTCTCCCGGAGTATCTCAACAATTTTGGTGTTCTTTCTCGTCGTCATTCTCAACATTTAAAGACCGAAGAAGAGTTTCTCTTAAATCTTGTCCGTTCTCCCGAAGATTCATGTCGCTAGCTTGATGCTATCCGCTCATATTGTTTCTAGTCGTGCAATTCTTTTCATCCATCCGGAGTATTTCAGGAGTTGCTTTCTCTCTCGATCATCCGAAGGACATCTTTTCAGAATATTTCTTTGTTCTATGTTTCCAGATTCGTTCTTCAATTATTCTATATTCGTGCCCTTTCGTTCGTCTCCATATTCTTCCGGTGCTTTGCTCTTTAATCAGTTTGCGATCTCTTCGTTCTCTTGCATCTTGACTCACTCAAGCATCTTTGTTCGTTTTCTAATTCTTTCCGGTGATTCATTCTCTTTTCGTCATTCATTTCAATTCCTACGGTGGCTCGTTCAAGATTCTTTCTGTTGTTATCATATCAATTCATTCATTCTTTCCAGCCCTACCGGTGGTTCACGAAGACTTTCTCAAGTTTTTGCGCTATACCCCCCCTTAATCTTTCCAACGAGAATAAGTAGTATGCAAATCCATTGTTTCTCATCAATTTAATTGGTGGAGGATAAGCATAACGTAATCCTTATTCTTCTTTCTTCAAGTGGTTTTATCTCTTCTTTTCGGAGATTGTTCATCTTATCACATTCTCGGTTCAAAGTGTTTTCTTTTTTTTCTTTTCCGGAGTTCCAAGCTTCTCGCCGATTTCTTCGTGAACCTCCATCCAAATCATCGCAAGGATTTAATCTTATACCTTTCATCCTTCAATTTTATCTCGTCAATCTGTTGTTACCGGAGTTCATCACGGTGGCTCGTCATGATTTAATTCATTCTTCAAGTGTTCATCAAGATTCTTGTAGGCGTAGCTCAAGTATCTTCTTCTTGCTTCTCAAAGTGCAATTAATTCTCCATATTCTGCTGAAGTGGAGTTTTGCATTTCCTCGTTCTTCTCAGTTTTTCAATCTTTTCCGATTGTGGTAGTTTACCACCTCATAATTTTGAGATGTTATCCATAAGTCCACAACAAGCTTATTCTTTTGTTGTTGAATTTCTAACAACTCCGTTCAATGTTTCCTTCTAAGGATGCTCTCTATTTCATTCATGGTAGAAGTTGTCATCTTCTTCCCCGTTCCTCTCATTCCACTCTTTCAAGTCTTCCGGAGGTTTTGTGTCATTCCTCAAGTCAAGTATCGTTCCATTTCTCAAGTTCATGTTCTATTCTTTCCTTGTTTCAGCCGGAGTGCTGCCTAAATCCTTTCAGTCTTATTCGTTTCTTATCTCGTTCTAACCGGAGTGGTTTCAGAGTCTATCTGATTCCGTGAGCATTTGATTCTCGTCATTCTCGTCGTTCCTCTCTTCTTCTCGAGTGCTCTCAATTCTTTGCTTTTCCTGTTTTGTTCTTATTTCACCTCATCCCTTTTTCCTTCCGTCTCGGTCCTAAGATCTCGGGACAAGATCTCTTGTTAGTGGAGGAGTGCTGTAACGCCCCGGATCTGATGCGCCAGGTGTCTTTTAGTTATTCCCCATCGTTGCCATGTCATTTGCTTGCGTGTTGCATTTTGCCATGTCATCATCTGCATTTCATCTGCATGTTTTTCAAAACTTGCATCCGTTCGGGTTCCCCCGGTTCTCTCCGTTGTCCGTTCTGAGCCCAGACACTCTCCCTCGCCCCCGTCGCCCCTCTCAGACCTTGTTTCGTGAACGGGAGAAAAACATTCTCGGAATGGGCCGAGATTTGCCGAGTGGCCTTGGTATAGCACTGACAGACCGCCCGTCAAATTTCGTTCCATTTGGAGGTCGTTTGATGCCCCAACGGTTAACCGCGTAGCCCGATATCCCTTCTTTTGTGCAGCCCAACACCCCTCCAAATCAGCCCACTAACCCAGCAAAACCCCATCCATGCTCTCGGTCGTTCGATCACGATCATGTGAGCAAAAACCGCACCTCAGTTGGACTCTCCTAGCTCCCTCTACCTATAAATAGACCTTCCCCTCCGAAATTTCGGGTCCAAACCCTAGTCTCTTCCTCCTCCGCGCGCCGGACAAAAGCCTCCCCCGCCGCTGGACATGTCCGCCGCCGCTCCTCGCCCAACCGGAAGCTGCCACATCGCCACTCCGCCGCCAGCCCTTCGCCTCCACCGCGCCGGCCCTCTCGGCCCAGATCGGGGCCCGCCCGAGCCCATCGGGGCACGGACGAGCCCGCGTGCCTCCCACCGCCGCCATCGCCGGCCACCACCACCACCCCGCGCCGCCCAGGCTCCCCAAGCCGCCGAT
>NC_057814.1:541171539-541200596 GCF_018294505.1 Triticum aestivum
CGCCCCGTGCGCCGGCGCCCCACCGGCGCCATCACCCGACCCCGCGCCACCGTCCCGTCCTCCGCCGGAGCGCCTCTGCTCCTCCGCCCGATGCCAGCCATCTCCGCCGCCTTCCCGCGCCGTCCCCGACCTCCGCCGCCTTCCCGCGCCGTCCCCGACCTCCTCCGCCGTCCCGCGCCTCGTCGCCATCGCCGCCCGTCGCCGGAGTTCGCCGGATCCGGGCAGAGTGGACCAGATCCACCAATTTGGCCAACCAAACGCGGCCCCCGTCCCGCACCCGCTCTTCCCGGGTCATTCCTGTCCCGTTTTCTGCGAGGTGAATTTCTGCTAAGTCCCTAAAATCATACATTCTGGAGCAGTATTCTTCATGCCATAACTTTGTGTGTACCGCTCCGTTTTGTGCGTATAGTATGTCAAAATGTTCTTTGTGAGATTCTCTTCATTTTGCTCCATTGTGTCATGCTTGTTTGGGTTCATCTTGATGCCCTAATCTTCGTTGCAAGAGTGCTATATGATGTTAACCTGCTGAAACTGTTATAACTTGGTGATTTGTCTTTTTCATTGCATTTTGTGTGTGCATCCTATGAGCATGGGCTCTACATGTGTTTTAAACTAATTTATTCCATGTTTACAGTGCTGCTTGTCTTGTATTTTTGTGATCTATGTGGTGACTAGAACAAGCATGCAAAGTAGCCTCCATGATGTTGCTGATTTCTATGACAGTAATTTCTGCCAAGTCTGTAGCTGTAACATTGTGATGCCCAGTAAACCTGCTGCTACAATGAGTTCTATGTATAATATGGAGATGTTATATAAGTATGTTTTGTTAAGTATGTTATGCTTTCTCCATCCATGCCCTTGGTTGCATTTATAGCCTGCTGTACCTTATTGTTATCATGCTCTAAAATTGCTAAATAATGTTGCTGTCAGTCTGTTAACATGAAGTTCAGTTTTGACATGTGTTTGGCTAGTGATCCATGCACCCTATGAACTTTCTCTTGAAATGCTTAGTTTCATAATTGTGTCTTCTTACTTTGGGTCACCTTTTCATGTTTTGTAGTGATCTGTAGTGAGTTTTACAAGCTCACCAACATGACTACTTATCGTTGTTTCTGCCATGTACTGTTTTTTCACTAAGTCTGAATCTGTTTACGAAACTTGCTATGTTTACATGGGTGCCATCATATCTTCTGTGCCTTTTTGGATCGTGATCAGTAAGGGACTTTTATTTTATGCAATTAGTAGATTCATGCCATGCCTTTTTTTTTGCTATGATCTGTTCCTGTAGCATGTTGATTGATAGCTCTAAACATTCCAACTTGATGTTATTTCTGCCATGTCCAGTGATTTTTGTTATATCTTGTTTGGAGTGTATGTGTTGCACCGTTGCTCCGTTTTGAGCATGCTCTATATGAAACTCGCTTAGTTTTGCATGTAGTTTCATATTACCTTGTTGCATCCTTGTTTTGAGGTGTTTGCTTGATGTTTGAATGCATTTTGCATCAATGCCATGTTTATCTTGTGTTGCTCATATCTTCTAGGCCGTAGCTTCGAATCTAATGAACTTTATATGTAACTTGACTAGATATTCATGTAGATCATCTTGTTGCATCTTAATTTGCTGTTTAACAACTTCAACATTGTGTTCTAATCATATCTGGACCCATTTCAAAATTTGCATATGAGGACTTACCGGAATTGTTATATGTTGTTTCCGGCCTCATTTAAACTTGCTTTGATGTGTTGCTCTTGTATGCATCATCTCTTGCCATGAGTAGCATCATATAGCCTTGTCATGCATCATACTTGGTTGAGCATCATGTTTCGTTATGTGTTGTGTGTTTACCTTGTTGTTTGCTTCTTTCCGGTTGTGCTTCTTCTCGATAGTTCCTGTTTCGTTGCGATCGTGAGGATTCGTTCGTCTACGCTTGGTTCGTCTTCGTGGCTTCGTCTTCTTCATGGACTCGTTCTTCTTCCTAGTGGGATTTCAGGCAAGATGACCGTTACCCTAGATCTCACTACTATCATTGCTATGCTAGTTGCTTCGTTCTATCGCTATGCCGCGCTACCTACCACTTGCTTATCAACCCTCCCAAATTGCCATGAACCTCTAACCTTTGTCACCCTTCCTAGAAAACCATTGTTTGGCTATGTTACCGCTTTTGCTCAGCCCCTCATATAGCGTTGCTAGTTGCAAGTGAAGTTGAAGCTTGTTCCATTTTGGAACATGGATATCATGAATTTTGTTGGGATATCACAATATTCTCTTATTTAATTAATGCATCTATATACTCGGTAAAGGGTGGAAGGCTCGGCCTTATGCCTAGTGTTTTGTTCCACTCTTGCCGCCCTAGTTTCCGTCATACCGGTGTTATGTTCCCTGATTTTGCGTTCCTTACGCGGTTGGGTGATTTATGGGACCCCCTTGACAGTTCGCTTTGAATAAAACTCCTCCAGCAAGGCCCAACCTTGGTTTTACATTTGCCTCACCTAGCCTTTTTCACTTGGGAGTCGCGCTCCCGAGGGTCATCTTTATTTACCCCCCGGGCCAGTGCTCCTTCGAGTGTTGGTGCAACCTGTCAGCCGCCGGTGGCCACCAGGGCAACTCTGGGCTGGCCTACCGGAAGTTTGGACAATCCGGTGTGCCCTGAGAACGAGATATGTGCAGCTCCTATCAGGATTTGTCGGCACATTCGGGCGGCTTTGCTGGTCTTGTTTTACCATTGTCGAAATGTCTTGTAAACCGGGATTCCGAGACTGATCGGGTCTTCCCGGGAGAAGGAATATCCTTCGTTGACCGTGAGAGCTTATAATGGGCTAAGTTGGGACACCCCTGCAGGGTATAAACTTTCGAGAGCCGTGCCCGCGGTTATGCGGTAGATGGGAATTTGTTAATGTCCGGTTGTAGAGAACTTGACAATTGACCTTAATTAAAACGCATCAACCGCGTGTGTAGCCGTGATGGTCTCTTCTCGGCGGAGTCCGGGAAGTGAACACGGTTTCTGGGTTATGTTTGACGTAAGCAGGAGTTCAGGTTCACTTATTGATCATTGCTAGCTTCACGACCGTTCCGTTGCTTCTCTTCTCGCTCTTATTTGCGTATGTTAGCCACCATACATGCTTAGTCGCTGCTGCAACCTCACCACCTATCCTTTCCTTACCCTTTAAGCTTTGCTAGTCTTGATATCCATGGTAATGGGATTGCTGAGTCCTCATGGCTCACAGATTACTACAACAACAGTTGCAGGTACAGGTTTTGCGATGATCATGACGCGAGAGCGATGTTACTTGTTTTGGAGTTCTTCTTCTGCTTCTTCTTCGATCAGGGGATAGGTTAGAGGCCGGCAGCCTGGGCTAGCAGGGTGGATGTCATTTGAGCTTCTGTTTGTGTTTCATCTGTAGTCGGATGCTGCTCTTATGTATGATGTTGTTGTATTCATGTGGCATTGTATGCCTCTTGTATGTATCCCCAACTATTATGTAATGTTGATGTAATGATATGCACCTTGCAAAAGCGTGTCAATATGCGGTTCTATCCTTGGTGGGACCTTCGAGTCTCTTTAGGATAGTATCGCATATTGGGCGTGACACTTGTCCTGCTTCAGCCTCGGCGTCGTACAATTCACCGGAGCTGCTCCAATGACGAAGCCCTCCATCACAGCGGAGCAGTACCCCGGGCTCCATCTCCAGACGCCTAACATCTTCTTCCCCTCTTCCGACAGCCAAGTCAGCCGGATCATCCTCACCGACCAACCCAATCACGTTGAGATTGACATTGCTTCGCCAAAGAGGCTGTACACTTGTTGCATCTCTTTTTTACTCTACATGTTATATATATTGTCCACTGAGCACACACAGTAACGTGAAATACGATTAGTTTCTCCTACTATATGACAAGAAGTGAGGTACCAGGCAACTTAGCTATCCATGATGGACTCTCTTGAACTCCATCATTATTAATCTCTACGCGTTTGAGCTGTGCATTTGTCGATGGGCCTGGGAGTTGAGCTAGTAGGGCAGTGGCCTAGGTCCAAAGTAATAGAAGTAGCACAAAAACATTTTTTGGGTGTAGGCTTTTCCTTGCTCAAGCCTGCCTACTAGAATCACCAGTGCTTGAAAGGAAAAGTGAAGGAAAAACATAGGAATTGGAAAGTTTCGTATGGTACTACTATTCATGAATTTGGTTCAAAGGAATGGAGCAAAGGAAAACTGTAGGATTTGTTCCTTTAGTGTCTCCTTGAAACAAAAACCGTAGGAATTTTAATTTCCACTTGTCCTCCTTTTCAAATTCCTATTCATGAAGCACACGACTAAGAGATAGTATCATAATAGCATTATAACCGTACATTTTCTTGTGGTTTGACTTAATCTCACCTTGCTTATTTACATCCTGTGATCTTCCAATTCTTGTGAATCAAACACCCAGATTGACATAAATCCTGTGTTTTTAAATTCTCTGTTTTGCACGTGCATTCCTATCCTATTCCTATCTATTTCCTATCCCTGGATTGTTAGAATCCTCAAATTGAAACAAGCCCTTACACAATTACTTCTGTTACAGATATGTGTCAAAGAAAACCTTGTGTGGTTTTTCCTACTCCTGCTGTGCTGTGTTCCACCCCAGCTCAGATGCTCCAACGACGGAAGGGTTCACCACAGTAGGGATCCGCTCTCCAGACTATCTTTCGCCGCCTCAGATCTTCTTTCCCACCGCCGGCAGCCACGACAACTGCATTACCATCATCAACTGAGCAGATGACCTTCAGGACTACACGGGTCCGCAAGAGAGGTCACACTCTTTCGTGTCTGCTTACGTTATGCATCGCTTAATATGATGACATGCTACTTTGTCGTCGTGTTCACCTATTAGACTCCGAGTCAGGTCCAAACTAATGCTGAAACTTGAGTTTTTAAATGGTTGTGGGGTACATATTGGGGCAACAATCAGTACTATCTGTCTACTATCTGGTTAATCTCGGGTGTCTACTATGAGTTTCATGTTGGGTGCAAACAAACATTAAAGGAGCCATTATCTGTATTTTTTAACTAAAGCTATTATCTGCCTGCTATCATTGGTTTTGGGTCTATACACAGTTTGCTACCATCACTCTGGATTTGTGCATGCACTCCTTACATAATCTCACTATGTTTTATTCCTATGCATGTCAGTTATTGTACACAATGGAACTGAACATGTAGAGCAAAAGAGACGAGCCTTGTGTGGCAATAAAATTTCACGCAGACGTCGCTCCATGGTGGGCACAAAGGCAGCCCCCCTTCACCCATTTCGGATCGTAATCAAGAGGAAGATAACTGTTCTGAGGGGGATTCAGAAGGAGAAGACCACTCCTATTTACCCCCTGAGGTCTTCGCTCTAACTTGGCATGCTCATGTTGGTAATATCATGCATATGGTGCCTTGCATTGCTTACTGGATACATCAAATATGTCATCTACTTAGTTTAGACATGCTTGGTGTCAATGCCATCTGTTTAGTATCTTTATCATATATGTGAATCATGCAATGCCATCTTGTTTAGCCAGGCATCATATATGTGAATTTTGCAATGCCATGATGTTTAGCCAAGCATCATATATGTGAATTATATCATGCCGTCCTTTTTTTGTATTTCTCGTTGCATTTGTCGATAATGTTTGTATATTCAACGGCTCTTCCTGTGCATCAGCCATTCGAATTGGTGATTGAGAAATCTGGAGTGAAAACAAGGTCTTCAGAGCAGACAATGCTACCTGCTGAAGCAGATATCTTGCTGGTTACAGATAGCTCTTCAGAGGAGGATTCAGAGGCAGATGACCAGTCCTATTAACACCCTGAGGTGTATGCTCAAAGTTGGCAGGGTTATATTACTCATATCATGCATATGTTGTATTGCAATGCTTAGTTTTTACATCATATGCACAATATTGAATGCCATCTTCTTAGTTGACACATCATATATGCGATTGCCCTCTGCTCACTTGCTTAGTATATAAATCATATATTTGAATTAGATCATGCCAAGATGTTTACATAAACAACATGTATCTGAATTATGGCATGCCAACCCATTTTCTAAAGACATAATATAGTTATATCATCTCATCCTGTTTACATAGTCATCATATTTTGAATTATGTCATTCTATCCTGTTTAGTTAGCCATCATACATTTGAAATTGTGTCATGCTATCCTGTTTAATTAGCCATCATATATGTGAAATTATGTCCTGCTATTCAGTTTGGTTAGACAACATAAATGTGAATTATTTCATGCCCTGTTTTCTTCCCTACTATCCATTGCACTTGTCTATCTTACAATGTCTGTACATTCAATTACTTTTCTTGTTTATCAGCCATTTCAATTGGAGGGGGTGATGGCAGTATCTGTGGGAGTAAAGACACGGTCTTAAGAAAAGATTGTTCTACCTGTCGATGCAGATAGAACCACGGTTGTACTTGCCCAAGAACCAGCCCCACCACACATAACTCAGACTCACGCAGATTGTACCCCTACCCAGTTGGACAGAGAACCAGCTACACCCCTTCTAACCCCAACCCCAGCAGATAGTAACCCAGTTCCAGTTGACATAGCACCGTCTCCACCATAGAGCACCCAAACACGAGCAGTTAGTAAGGCAACTGCAGTGCCCAAAGAACGAGGACCACCACTCCGAACCCCAAGTCAACGCTTAAAGCAGAAGAAGAACTGTTCTCAGGTCAGGTTCCATAGCTATGGTTCATACTACTTTGCTCTTGCATCACTGTATTCACTCATTCCAACTAATTTCAAATTGAAGGATGCAATTGAAACTCCAATGGCGCAACAGGTATGTTTTAAACCTGTTTCTTTAACGTGTTTGCTATTATAACTTGCTCTATGTTGATTTCAGTTTCAATTGAATAAACAGTTATGTCGGGGAAACGAAACCTATGGGATCACTGGAATCCCTTCTACGGTTGGCGGGCGCGGGGTTGTGAGAAGAGCAGGTCTAACAGGAAGCACACGGATCGTTTACCCAGGTTCGGGCCACGAGGATGCGTAATACCCTAGTTCTGCTTTGGTGGATGTATTGAGCGTTCTTGTGTTCTTGAGCTAGCTACGGGGTGTCACTTGCCCAAAAAAGCCGAATCCCTCCCCTGGTCGCCTCGGGCCTCCTTTTATAGGCAAAAGGGGTCGCCACAGTGGCACACAGAAGGTGGAAAGGTGTACAGCACGCGAGCTTATCGCCCGTATTACAGGACAAGACGCATTTAATGCATCGCTTAGGTGTCCCTTAGCTTTATCGGGGACGGGAACAAGGCCCATCCCGTCCATCGCCGCCCTGCTTTGCTTCGACACGTGCCCAGGCCAGCGATGCATGCGGTGCCATGTAGGCAGGCAGGCAGCTGAGGTGGCGCAGTGGGCCTTCACGAAGATCTGCATGCCACCACGCAGGTGCTTGCGGAGTTGGTGTAGAGGCCACCCGTCGCCACGCAGGTGCCTGCCCAGCTGGTTGAGCTAGCAGCTGCTTGGGGACGGTCGGTGTAGTCTTGGCTGGTGCGGGCCTGGCAATGGCCCCGCTGATGCCCCCGGCAAGGGTCTTGCCGGGGGCTCGACAAGAGTCTTGTCGTGGCGTTGCAGCCGTTCCCGGCAAGGCGCTTGGCGGTGGTCTTGTGGATTCCCTCGGCTAGGATCCCGCCGAGGGTCGCCGTCTTTTTGTCCTCATCTGATCTCACATGTTTATGATCTTGACAAAGATGTGCATGCCACCACAGAGGCGCCTCCCGAGCCCTGGTTCCAATGTAGCTGGTTGGCTGATGTTGGAACCCACGGGCCCAAGGGTGGCCCGCTCTGCTGGCATCGGGCAAGTTGCCCCGGCAAGGCTCTTGCCGGGGCTGCGGAGGCCGCCCCGGCAAGGGTCTTGCCGAGGGAGTCTGAGGGAGTCCTGGATTAAGGGGTCCTTGGACAGCGGGACTATATACTTTGGCCGGACTGTTGCACTATGAAGATACAAGATTGAAGACTTCGTCCCGTGTCCGGGTGGGACTCTCCTTTGCGTGGAAGGCAAGCTTGGCAATTCGGATATGTAGATCTCCTCCCTTGTAACCGACTATGTGTAACCCTATCCCCCTCCGGTGTCTATATAAACTGGAGGGTTTAGTCCGTAGGACAAGAACAATCATAATCATAGGCTAGCTTCTAGGGTTTAGCCTCTACGATCTCGTGGTAGATCAACTCTTGTAATACTCATATCATCAAGATCAATCAAGCAGGAAGTAGGGTATTACCTCCATCGATAGGGCCCGAACCTGGGTAAACATTGTGTCCCCCGCCTCCTGTTACCATTCGCCTTAGACGCACAATTCGGGACCCCCTACCCGAGATCCGCCGGTTTTGACACCGACATTCGTGCTTTCATTGAGAGTTCCACTGTGCCGTCATGATAAGGCTTGATGGCTCGTCTTGTTGTCAAGGACAACATTACCTCGGGGGGAGCCCTGGCTGTAGGCCAAACTCTCCGACTAGGCGGCTTCGATTTGACCGCCCGTTCGGCCGTCACGCCGACGATGATTTCTAGGGTCATCAAAAACAACCTCCACGTCGGCTCGGGATTCGCCGAGCAGATGGATCCAATGGAGCTCTCATCCTTGAAAGAGCTCTTGGAACGCATCGCCGCCCTGGGAGTCGCTATAGACTATGATCGGATCGGGCTTAAACCCGACCAAAGGGAGATTAACTCTCCACCGGTCACTCATCAGATAGCGGTGGTGGAGGAGCAATGTAGCGATTCTTCCACTATTTTGAGGACGAACTATGTCCGGATTCCCGAGCTCTCCGAGCCAGATACCCGTCTACGGGAGGACATGGCCCAAGCTCCGAACCTAGAATCAGACATTGGGCCAGAACTATTGGGCAACATCCCAGAGCCCGAACTGCCAAGCTCGGAAACTCCTCCGCCCCTGGGTCTCAGATCGGGTCAGGGTTTGGACCTAAATCTACCCACCCGCCCAGACATGAGTGATCTTTCCCACATTACACAAGAGCCCCAAGAGACAGTACATCGCTATTGGGCCAGATTCCTCGTAATGAGCAAGGTCAAGGGCTGTCGTGAGGAAGATGCAATTTCATTCTTTTGCAAATATTGCACAGACAAGGGGATCCTCAACGCCATAAGTCGCCGTGACATAGCACACTTCGCTGACTTGACGGCCATAGTACAGAAGTACTGTGTGATGGAAAGCGCCTGGAAAAGCCAAACAAAATTCTGGGATCCCCCGGCTCTCACTCGACCCCCCGTCTGAACTAAAAGGGTGTACTCTCGTAAGTCACCCGATCCAATTACAAAGAAACTAAAGCCCACTACAGGGCGTGGAACTATATTGGAGGGATGGCTCAATGGGCCGTGCAAAATTCACAGTACACCGGATACCATGCCAACACACAGCCTGAGAGCATGTTGGATACTCCGGCAGGTGGCCAAGAGCGGTGAGGATCTCCTCATCAACAATACCACAGAGCACCATCCCGTGGAAAACAACAATACAGTATTGACAGTCTTCGAGACCTTCGCCTCAAATAATAGGCGCAAGCGAGCACTCCGCAGCCTTGCGGAAGTCTGCCACGTTGCAGCAATAAATCCATGGAACGACACGGCCATAACCTTCAATGCTAGTGACGAGCCTCAATTCCGAACTGCCCGAGCACCAGCTGCTTTGGTCCTTAGTCCAATCCGTGGACGGCTTCCAGCTTACTAAAGTGCTGATCGACGGTGGCAGCGGATTAAACCTCATCTACGAGGAAACTCTTAGCAAAATGGAAATAGACAAGAGCCGCATTGAGCAAAGCAGCACGACCTTCAGAGGAATCATCCCTTGTCGGGAGACACGATGTGCGGGAAAATCACACTAGATGTGGTATTCGGCACGCCGGAGAATTATAGGTCCGAAGAAATCACATTCCATGTGGCCCCGTTCAGTGGCGGATACCACGCCCTTTTAGGGCAGGAGGCATTCACGATCTTCCAAGCTATACCCCATTACGGGTACATGAAGCTCAAAATGCCTGGGCCCAATGGAATCATCACTCTAGCTAGTGATCCGGACATAGCACTCCGCGCCGAAATAAAACCTCTGCACTAGCCCTCGAGGCGTTATCCGAAGCCCTTGCGGCCGAAGAACTAACTGCGCTGCGCTCCATAGTGGACAGGGAAGACGTGATACTCGACAAAAGACCCAAGTCCACCTCTTTTAAACCAGCGGACGAAATAGTCAAATTCCAGGTCCACCGAACGGACCCTACAAAAACAGCATCCATTGGGGCACAGCTGAACCCCACAACAGACGCCACACTGCGGGAGTTCTTGCGCGAGAATTGGGACATATTCGCCTGGCATCCTTCAGACATGCCAGGAATTCCACGCAGGCTGGCCGAGCACAGCCTTAACATTCTAAAGGGGTTCAAGCCGGACAAGCAGACTCTCCGGCGTTTCTCTGAGCCTAAGAGACAAGCCATGGGAGAAGAGCTAGCCAAGTTACTCGAGGCCGGATTCATTAGAGAGATAAAACATCCAGACTGGCTAGCAAACCTGGTGATGGTACCAAAGAAGGACAAATCCTGGCGCCTATGTGTCGATTTCAAGGACCTTAACAAGGCTTGCCCCAAGGATCCCTTCCCCCTCCCCCGCATCGATCAAATTATCGACGCTACCGCAGGACACGACTCATTGTGTTTCCTTGATGCATACTCCGGATACCATCAAATTAAGACGGCGGAGTCCGATCAAGCCGCAACGGCATTTATCACTCCATACGGCCCCTTCTGTTTTAACACCATGCCTTTCGGGCTCAAAAACGCTGGTGCAACCTATCAACGCATGATTCAGACATGCCTGGAAACACAAATCGGCAAAGCAGTGGAGGCATACGTAGACGATGTGGTCATTAAAACCAGACACGCCGAATCCTTAATAGACAACTTGAGGCTCACGTTCGACAATCTCCGAACATATGACATCAAGCTCAATCCGGAAAAATGCATTTTCGGCGTGCCCGCCGGAAAGCTCTTGGGCTTCATCATCTCCAATAGAGGAATTGAAGCAAATCCGGCTAAAATCCGAGCTCTGTCACAGTTCGCTATGCCAACCGACCTCAAGCAAATCCAGAAATTAACTGGATGTGTGGCTGCATTAAGCCTCTTTATCTCCCAATTAGGAGAAAAGGCACTACCTCTTTATCGCCTTCTTCGACGCACCGAACACTTCGAGTGGACGGATGCAGCTACGGCTGGATTGGAAGAAATAAAGGCCGTATTGGCCAGCAACCCAATCTTGGCCGCGCCAAATATCGGCGAACCAATGCTGTTATATATATCGGCAACACGCCAAGTTGTAAGCGCAGTGCTCGTCGTCGAACGAGAGACGGACGGACATAAGTTCCCGCTTCAAAAGCCGGTATACTACGTGTCCACTGTCCTCACTCCATGCAAATCACGGTACCCACATTATCAAAAGATAGCATACGCGGTCTTCATGGCATCCCGGAAACTACGACACTACTTTCAAGAGTGTTCAATTACGGTGGCCTCTGAAGTACCACTCAACGACATAATAAATAACCGCGATTCCACGGGGCGGATTGCTAAATGGGCTATTGAGCTCCTCCCGTTCGACATAATAGACAAACCACAGCGAGCCATTAAGTCACAAGTACTGGCTGATTTCGTCGCTGAATGGACAGAAGCCGAACTCCCTAAAGAGTACGGCGCGTACTCCAATTGGATCATGCACTTTGACGGCTCTAAAATGCTGGCTGGTCTGGGGGCAGGCGTCGTCCTGACATCCCCCACCGGAGATACAGTCCAATACGTACTCCAAATATTATACACAGACTCCAACAATGCAGCAGAATATGAGGCCATGTTACATGGTCTCCGGATGGCAGTCTCCATGGGCATACAATGCCTAGAGGTGCATGGGGATTCGAACCTCGCAATATCTCAAATAAATGGAGACTTCGACGCTAAGGATCCGAAAATGGCGGCTTACCGCAACGCCGTCCTCAAAATGTCAGCTCGGTTCGAGGGGCTCGAATTCCACCATGTGGCCGAGAAAACAATCAAGCGGCGGATATCCTCGCCCGCATCAGCGCTAACTGCAACCCTGTCCCACCTAATATCTTCTTGGAAAGGCTGTTTAAGCCATCTGTGGTATGGGAAGGACAGACCGGCAACAACAGTCCAGACCCGGCCACAACGCCAGGTACCGAAAACTCTGCCACCGAAATAATGCCTTCGGCCCATGTGATTATGGCTGTCATCGCCCCATGGACAGAACCTTTCTTAGCCTACCTAACTAGGCAAGAACTCCCTGAGGACCCGAATGACGCATGTTGCATTGTGCGGCGGTCTAAAGCCTACAAGGTCCACGAGGGAGAGCTTTATAAGAAAAGCGTTACCGTAGTACTTCAAAGGTGCATCTCCGAAGAGGAAGGACGACAACTTTTGGCAGAAATTCATGCTGGACTCGGCGGCCACCACACCGCAGCTCGGGCCCTTGTAAGCAAGGCCTTCCGTACAGGTTTTTACTAGCCGACGGCCCGAGCAGACGCACAGGACCTCGTCCAACGTTGCGTCGGTTGCCAGCTTTTTGCAAATCAAACCACCTGCCACCTACTGCTCTCCGAACAATCCCCATTACTTGGCCCTTCGCGGTCTGGGGGCTTGATATGGTCGGACCCCTTAAAAGAGGAAGCCATAAGAAAAAGTACCTATTGGTCATGGTGGATAAATTCACCAAATGGATAGAAGCCAAACCAGTTAAAACGGCCGAGTCCGGACCAGTGATAGACTTCATATCCGGAGTTGTACACCGTTACGGCGTCCCCCATAGCATCATCACCGATAACGGCTCGAACTCGCTTGGCCATCTGGAGCAGATCGAGAGCTACGCCCCTGGCCATCAGTTCAGGTTTGGAAGCTTGAAATATACTGCCGACATCCGCGGAGACTTGATCTTCGACGGATTCGAACCCATGTCAGGTGCGCCGCACAGTCACGATGAGCATGACTTAGCTCTGCCGTCGGACGGTGTTCGGGAGATCACACCTGTAGCTGCCCCGGCCCTCAAGCCGGAGCAGATCGTGACATCCGAGGACGGGTGGATGGACCCCGCCACGGAGGCCGCACACTCAGCGGCGTTAGAGTCGAATACTGACTTCGTCTCTTATGAAACCTGTGTTGCCGAACCCTTGGATTCATCCCCGGCCACGGGCCCCAAACCGCCTGCGTCCGTGCCCATCGAATCTAATTGGGCACCGATCATGGAGTTTTCCTCCGTGGATATCTTTCAGCACTCGCCCCTGGGCGACGTGCTAAATTCATTAAAGTCTCTCTCCTTGTCAGGAGACCCTCGGCCGAACTATGTCCGGCTTGAGTGGGAAGCGGACAACGAAGAAACTCGTTCCCCACCCGCCACCCACTTAATAGCCACTGTCGACGACTTAACCGACATGCTCGATTTCGGCTCCGAAGACATCGACGGTATGGACGATGATGCAGGAGACGAACAGGAACCACCCCCCACAGGGCGCTGGACTGCCACCTCATCATATGATATATACATGGTGGACACCCGCAAAGAAAACAACGACGAGGAACGGGAGGAAGCAGCGAAGGATAGCTCCCTCGAGAAGCAACCAAAGCGACGACATAGGCGCCGCTCCAAACCCCGCATCGGCAAAAACAGCGATAACAGTGCAAGAAAGAATAATACCCCGGTCGACCCCAAAGGAAACGACCACATGGACCCAGCGATGGAGCGGGATGAGCCAGTGGACGGCGAACATAGTACGGAGCCGCTGTCCGATCACGGCGACGCCGAGGGTAATGCTCATCAACCTGTCTCCGGAGACGAGAACAGTCCGGACGACGATGCACACATCATCCTGGAAAAGCACTTGGAACAAGAGAACCTCCATAGAAGGCTTATTGCCACCGCAAGGAGTCTGAAGAAGCAGAAGTAAAGGCTTAAGGCCGCGCAGAATACACTCAACAGCACATGGAATAAAGTGCTTGACACGGAAGGAAAGTACGGCGGCAGTCGGCACACAAAGAGCTATCCAAAGCGCAAGCTGTTGCCTGCATTCGACGACGAGGCTTTAGAGCCCACTCAGCCAAAAAATAAAACGGGCGATCAGCTGGACCGACCACCCCGTGTCCGCGACAGGGCGGCTAACGATGTCGCACATAAGTCAGCACACGATTTACGTGAGGACTTGCACCAAAAAGCCAGTATGACCAGGTCCGTCTACGGATCTAGGAAGCGCGCTCCGGCACAGAATCAAAACCGAACACTACAACCGTCAGAATGCCATGACACATCCAAATACAGGGGTGCCGCGCACACCCTATGCTTCACCGATGAGGTGCTAGATCACGAATTTCCAGAGGGATTCAAACCCGTGAACATAGAGACAAGACTTTATCCTTCATATCCACATGGCGCGCGGAGATGATCTCCATGCCATCAAATACTTGCCCCTCAAGTTGAAAGGACCAGCTCAGCACTGGCTGAAGAGCCTCCCCGAAAACTCAATTGGAAGTTGGGAAGAGCTTGAGGATGCTTTTAGGGCTAATTTTCAAGGGACCTATGTCCGACCTCCGGATGCAGAGGAATTAATTCATATAATTCAATAGCCCGGAGAGTCAGCCCGAAAACTTTGGAACAGATTCCTCACCAAGAAGAATCAAATTGTCGACTGCCCGGACGCCGAAGCCTTAGCGGCTTTCAAACACAGTGTCTGGGACGAATGGCTCACCAGACACCTCGGCCAGGAAAAACCGAGGACAATGGCAGCCCTAACAAGCCTTATGACCCGCTTTTGTGCGGGCGAAGACAGTTGGCTGGCCCGTAGCGGCACCAGCGACCCAGGCACATCCGAATTCAGGGATGGTAATGGAAAACCGCGACGCAATAAGAGCAAGCATCGAAACAATGAAGACAGCCGAGACAACATGGCGCTAAACGCCCGATTCAGGGGCTCTCGATCCGGTCAACGGAAAAAGCCATTCAAAGGCAGCAGAGATGGACCGTCCAGCCTAAACAAGATTCTAGACAGATTATGTCAGATTCATGGCACCTCCGACAAACCTGCAAACCACACCAACAGAGAATGCTGGGTCTTCAAGTAGGCCGGCAAGCTAAACGCCGAACACAAGGGGAGGGAGACACCAAGTGAAGACGAGGATGAGCCGCGCCAACAAAACACTAGGGGACAGAAAAAATTCCCACCAGAGGTCAAAAAAGTGAACATGATTCACGTAATGAAGAGGAGGAGCAAACGCGCACTCCGAGACGTATGCGCCGTGGAGCCCGTCACCCCCAAGTTCAACCCTTGGTCGTCCTGCCCTATCACTTTTGATCGCAGGGATCACCTGACTAGTATCCGGCACGGAGGATCGGCTGCCTTGGTGCTAGACCCAATAATTGCCGGATACCACCTCACCCGAGTTCTTATGGACGGCGGCAGTAGTCTGAATCTGATATATCAGGACACAATCCACAAAATGGGGATAGACCCGACAAGAATCAGCCAAAGCAATACTACCTTTAAAGGAGTAATACCAGGCCCAGAGGCCCGCTGCACGGGCTCTCTAGTACTAGAGATTGTATTCGGTTCTCCCGACAACTTCCGAAGCGAATAATTAACCTTCGACATCGCTCCATTCCGAAGCGGCTATCACGCACTACTCGAAAGAACGGCCTTCGCTCGTTTTAACGCAGTACCGCATTACGCTTATCTTAAGCTTAAGATGCCTGGTCCACGTGGCATCATCATAGTTAGCGGAAACACGGAGCGTTCCTTACGCGTGGAAGAATGTGTGGCGGCTCTAGCAGCCGAACACTGAACGGCTTCTTCAACCAGAATAAATGATCGGTCGTCAAGACCGCGGACACGGCTAGACGAGTCCGGCGCACCACTAGCTGTAACAGCTCGGATAAACCTGAGATTGGGTCGATAGATATACCCCCATAGGTGGTGCTAGGGGCTTCCCGCATGTAAAAAGGATTACATTTTGGCTTGACCTTATTTAGATTGAATTTTAATGGTTTATTAAGAATAACCAATTTTTCGCACGAAAACTTTCACCTGAGTTTGTTCTCTCTTATAGATGATCATCGTGCTACACCCTTCCTAGATACGGCAAAATGGAGACACAGGCGCAGACGTGCAGCAGGGCCCCGCTCAAAGGTTTCTTTTTAGATTAAGACCCTGCGTAAACCTTTTTTACTGTCTCTTTTTGCTTTATACCCTTCGGATACTCAAAACAACCGAGAGGGATGATGGTGTTATTGACATTTCGTCACGTCAGACTAATGCACGTGCCTGGAAATTCAGGGCTTATTATCGAGGGTGTTACTCAGCCCAGCATATGTTTTAAAGTCCGAATACCTTAGGGAGTGTTCGGCATCGCGAGTTTGGCCTTACATGCATCAGCTCCGAATCATGTCTTTTGTCAATAGTTGGGTTTGCCCGGCTCCCGTGTTTTGCTACCTTACGTTCCGCTCTATCGGCTAAGGTGGCACCAGGAGAACTGCTGCGATTGTGCCCTGGTTCATCCGGATGAACACCTCAGTAGAGAAAGCTGAAAACTGACTGTCATGATAAAGCGCAAGATAGGTCAACCACTTGATGACTCAGCGGAATCTTCGCGATTCCTCCGCATTAATGAAGGACCGGTTTCCCGGTCATGTATGTACGCGCCCCATATTCGGATGAGCGCGGAAGTACCAGGGGCTATATAGTAGCCCCACCGTCAAACTCCTATGGCTAAGTGAAAGTGTTAAAGCAATATAGTCCGATTGCCTTGTTCACCGCGCTATCGCCTCCTAAATGGACCAAGACATTGGATCAAGTGTGAATACGCGCTTTTCCGAACACCCTGGCATTATATGCGTGGGGGCTGAAGCCGACGATTGCAAACTTTCAGGTTATATACATACATAAATGGCTGCACAGGAGGCATCATAATACTTCCAGGCAAAAGTATAAACACAGCCTTTATAATCCAAATAGCATTGTTTTTACAATTGGGACACATGTCACTCGAACATGATGCTCTTCGAGCACTGAGCCTCTATTAAACGAGTGCCTTCTAGGACTTCTTCAAAATAGTGCTCAACCGGGACCTGGCCTACGGTCGGATCTCGGGTCACAATAGCGGTGGCATCCATCTCTGCCCAGTATGTTTTAACACGGGCAAGAGCCATCCGCGCACCATCTATGCACGCTGACCTTTTTATAGCGTCGATATGCGGCACAGCACCAAGGAATCATTGCACTAAACCAAAATAACTATTCGGCCTTGGTCCCTCTGGCCAAAGATGATCCACGATAGACCTCATGGCAAGTCTGGACAACCTATGGAGCTCGACCCACTCGGCCATTTGTTCATTTAACAGCAGCGGACACGTTGGAGTACTCAACTGCGACCAGAACAATCTTTCCACTTCATGATCTTTCTGATCTTTGAAAAAATCAGTCGCATCAGTAGCAGTCATTGCCAAGTCCGAGTACGCGTCTGCAGCACCCCATAATTGATCCAGAGGGGCATACTTCGGGTCTCCGAACTTCGTCCGCAACAAAAAGGGCTTCCCAGTCGTGATATCTCCGGCTTGACGGAGTTCCTCCTTCGCCGCTCTGATTTTAGAACGGGTTTCCTTGGCTGCTTCCATGGCTTTTTTCAGGTCAGCCGCTTTCGCTTGGCTTTCCTTTTCAAGAAGCTCATATCGGCCGGCGGCATCTTTCAGCTCAACAGCCATCTTGGCTATTTTATCTTCGCTCTGGCGATGAGCAGCCTGTTCGGCTCTTAGCTCTTCGAACGCCTTTAGGGCGGCCGCATCACTTCTCCTGGCTTGTTCCTTGGCTCGGGCAAGTTCCTCCCGAAGGGTCTCCACGGCGGCAGCTCCATCTGCAGTCACAACTATAGATACTAGCATCATGCTCCTCTTAATATTTGTTGACCACACGGAAATACATACCCTGTGCCTCATCAAGCCGCTTGTTCACAAGCGCGATGTCGGCATCTGCCGCATCAAGCTGCTGCCTCAGTTCGGCAAACTCACCAGTCCGGCCAGCCACCGGACCATCAGCCGCCTGCACATAAAAGAAGTGTGATCATTACCTGGGACTATGATCCTCTGTTTGCCGCCTCTGGACAGCAACCAGAGTCTCAGGGGCTACCATCTCTATAGGGCACACCTAGCGTGTGCGGTACCATCAAAAAATATATACATACTACTTTGCGTACCTCAAAGCCTCTTAGCACGCTCATAAAAGCTTCATGCAACCCACTTTTGGCGGATGAAATCCTCTCAACCACCGTACCCATTAAGGTATGATGCGCCTCTGAGATAGCCGCTTGCTCCAGAAGACCCATCAGTGCGTCCGGTTGTGCACCGGACAGTCCCGGATTCTTTCTGTGGCTCTCCCTAGGAGCCGAATACTCCAGACTTCGGGTGGCTGAAGGGTTACCTTTTGACCTTGGCGGATCAGGAGAAATCCTCCGTGACGACACCTCAGGGTCGTCCGCCCCATGAGGCGGGGAGACAAGGGGAGGCGTTTCGCTCTCCATCATCTCCAGAAGAAGATCCCCCAAAGACGAACTCTGTCGAGAAGGGCTACGAGCCGGACTACAAGATATATGTTTTGGTTATTGTCCTCAGAGATAAAACATGATATATTTACCAAAGTACTCTTGTTCACTTACAGCTCTGTGGAGGGCTGACCCCCTTGCGGGCACAGTGCGGTAAGGACGCCCTCCGGGGCAGGGCCCCCTGGCGAAGGTTTCGTCCCTCGTTTGGAAACCCTCGTTTCCAAGTCTTCAGAGGCGGTTCTTTTCCTTCCTTGGGGAGAGGAAATTTTAGATTCTTGTCCCCGATTATCCTCCTTCGCGGAGACACTAATTCCCCTGGTTTGGATGAGTAATGCGTGACGCCCGCTTTCGGCTTCTTTATTCCTCCCTTTATCTTCCTCTGATGGCACTTGATAAGGTGTGTGCTGAAGCATCCTGGCTAGTACAGGATCCGGTGAGCCTTCAGGAAGGGGGGCCGAACACCTGATCATCTTCGCCTTTTTTATCCAGTCCTGGTCAAAGAGCGATTTTTCAGGATAATGTTGTAACAAATAAAAAGACAGCATGTTCGGCCGCAGAATTACTTACGTGGGTATCTGGACGATTGCAGTTTAGACCCGCATCCTCAGTGGTGTCCGGACACTTTATTCGTGATCCGAAGAACAATCCATACATCTTTTCGAGCGTCACACCGAAGAATTGCTGAATAGTTCACGGTCCTTTCGGGTTGAACTCCCACATACGGAGAGGTCGACGTTGGCATGGCAGGACCCGATGAACTAGCATGACTTGCATTACATTGACAAGGCTGACATCTCTCTTGAGGAGATCTCGGATGCGACTCTGCAATGTCGGCACCTCATTAACTGGCCCCCAGTCCAGCCCGTTGTTGACCCATGACGCCAATTGTGGCGGGGGGCCCGAGCGGAAGGCGGGGGAAGCTACCCACTTAGTACTTCGGGGAGCTGTGATGTAAAACCACTCCCGCTGCCATAAGTTGGACATCTCCGGGAAGGAACCCTTTGGCCATGGAGCAGCGATGCCTTTGCTTATTATGGCACCTCCGCATTCTGCGTGTCGCCCGTCTATCATCTTCGGCTTCACATTGAAGGTCTTGCGCCATAAGCCGAAGTGTGGGGCGATGCGGAGGAAGGCCTCACACACGACGATGAACGACGAGATGTGAAGGATGGAATCCGGAGCTAGATGGTGGAAATCAAGCCCGTAATAGAACATAAGCCCTCTAACAAAGGGATCAAGACTAAAGCCTAGCCCTCGGAGGAAGAGGGAAACAAATACGACACTCTCGTTGGGTTCGGGAGTGGGGATGACCTGCCCTTGAGCAGGAAGCCTGTGCGAGATTTGGGCGGTCAGATACCTGGCTTCTCTTAGCTTCTTGATGTCCTCTTCTGTGACAGAGGAGGCCATCCACCAGCCTTGAAGGTTGGATCCGGACATTATTGAAGGTCCGAAGCGCTTAGCCTGAGTCTTGGATGTTGGAATTCGAGGTGGGAGAAGGGAAGGATCGAGCGCGAGAAGAAAAGGACAGGCCTTGACCCCTTTATAAAGAAGGTGAATATCAAGCGTCCTCTGCGTGGCCGTTTAGAACTTGCCTAAAATCGAGAAGTCATACTAGCAGGCACGATTGGGTTACCCACACCCGTATTGATGAGAATCCCGTGATAAGGGGACACGATCTCTGCTTCGACAAGACGTGCCAAGACAGGATATCACGTTATGAAAAGTTGTCAGCAGATTAGATTTGTGGAAGATTATACTCTCTACGGTGGTGTGTGAAATTTGTTTTGCAGAGCCGGACACGATCCTTGCGTTCAAAATCTTCTATGAAGTATTCGGAGGAAGAACCCGCCTTGCAATGCCGAAGACAATCTGCGCGCCAGACTCATTGTCATTGAAGCCTGGTTCAGGGGCTACTGAGGGAGTCCTAGATTAGGGGGTCCTCGGACAGCCGGACTATACACTTTGGCCGGACTGTTGGACTATGAAGATACAAGATTGAAGTCTTCGTCCCGTGTCCGGGTGGGACTCTCCTTTGCGTGGAAGGCAAGCTTGGCAATTCGGATATGTAGATCTCCTCCCTTGTAACCGACTCTGTGTAACCCTAGCCCCCTCCGGTGTCTATATAAACCGGAGGGTTTAGTCCGTAGGACAAGAACAATCATAATCATAGGCTAGCTTCTAGGGTTTAGCCTCTACGATGTCGTGGTAGATCAACTCTTGTAATACTCATATCATCAAGATCAATCAAGCAGGAAGTAGGGTATTACCTCCATCGAGAGGGCCCAAACCTGGGTAAAAATTGTGTCCCCCGCCTCCTGTTACCATCTGCCTTAGATGCATAGTTCGGGACCCCCTACCCGAGATCTGCCGGTTTTGACACCGACAGAGTCCACCTCGCCCCTTTGCCCTCCTGTGTTTCTGGTCTTGGCGTGGCCTTGGTTGTCTTGCGCTTCCGCTTCTCTCCGGCTTCCCTCTTCTACCCTGCTGGGTGTGGCCGCGGCGCGTGGCTCTGCCTACCCGTGCACAAGTAAAGGGGTCAAAAGGAGAGCCCCTACTTTTGTACACCGACAAGTTATGTACTCATGCCATGCACATTAAAAGTGTTGTTATTGCTGTGTAGTTTCCCACACTTATATTCTGTCTATGCTGCTTTGTCTTAAATACATATGATTCAAACTGTATCTATCTTGATTTGGCAACATAAACTAGAATGATATAGAACTACATATATATATATATGTTTGTTTCATGCTGTTATCCTGTCCACCTTACTCCTGAACTGGTTTACCAAAATGAGTTTCATATGCTACATTGTAAAGTTGTGGTGTGTTTGTTTGTTTCTCTTTTAGAACGCAGATAAAATATTGGAGAAGAGTACCCCGTTATGCAATGGTAAAGGAAGTAATGCAGATAAGGTTCAAGATAGTGAGACATCCCTGCTGGTCTCCAAGAAAGCTGATAAAAACTATATTGAAGACACTGAGACAACCCCAAAGTCCTGTCTTGATGTAGTGTTCGAGTTACTGGCTACTACTGCTGGCACCAGCTCTTCAAACTCGCTGCCTGAATCAGTTTGGCTTCTTGAGTCTCAACTTCAAGTTGAAAGACATTGATTAGATGTTATGCGATAGGAAGCCGAAGGACTGAGGAAGTCCCTGTAGAATTCAGATGCATACTTTCTAGTGCAACAGCAAGTGCTGGAGGATTTAAGAGCCAAACAAGAGAAAGTTAATAAGCTTGCTAAGCATCTTGCCAGCATTATGGATACCCAGGATATTGTTTCTTGAGCTCTTCTGAAGTGGTTTCAGTTCTGGACTTGTTTTGCTGTGGCGTTTATTTGCACTGGTCGCCAACTTTGACAACCAGAGTATATGATATGCTGCTTTGTTCCCTATATTTGCATTGGTGGCGAACTTTGATGCCCAGTGGATGTAATAGGTGTAATAGCCGTGATAGCCTAGCGTAAGTTGCTTGCTTATTTATTTCCTTGTTGTCTTGTTTATTTGTTTGTTTGTAGTCAGTGCAGTTCTTTTTCCGCGGTTTACTAGTGGCCGCAATAACCTATTTTTTAAAACTAGGCCACAATAACCATGGGCTACATATTTACTGTAGTTACCATGGGCCTCCTACGGGCCGTAGAAACAATGGGCCTTCTTAGAGTCGTAGATAGAATGGGCCTTCTACGGGCCGTAGCATCAATGGGCCTTCTACGTGCCGTATGATCGATAGGCCAAACATGTGCCAATAACAGACCGCATTATGGGCCATAAATGGGCTAGGTTTGGGATCGTCCATTCATGGGCCGACAATAACAGGCCGTCGTTGATCGGCCGTATATGATGACGTCACGAAAATGGCCAAACGGAGTAACGGGCTGCAAACGGGACGATTGTAACTGCGGGCTAAATTTGGCCCACAGGCAGAAAAGGCCAATGACGGGCCATAAGTAATCGAATGCTGGAAATGAGCCCAAGAATAAATGGGCCCTGAGAAGGCCGAAAGATAGCAGGGGTTGGAAACGGCCAATGGAATAATTGGCCGTTAATGGGTATAAAGGGGTACACTGTTCATTGCGGGCCAGATTCACCACTGGCCGTTAATGGGCCAAGAGTTACAAATGGTCTCGTATGGGCCGAAAGACATCATGGGCCATACATGGGTCGGAAGTTACAACGGGCTAGAATCATATTGGAAGGCCCAGATGAAGCTATTGGGCTTAATTCGGATAGGCCGTAACAGACCGTGAGTTAGCGGGTCGTAAATGGGCTATATACGAACAGGTCATTAACAGGCTTTCCGTGGGCCGGCCCGTTACCTTTTGACCAAGTCAAATGGGCCAGCCTTTTCACCGGAATGGGCCTCTGTTGGGCCGTGCCACGTGTCGATGTATCATAGGCGCGTCCTGTCCAATGAATGGATGGCATCTGTACCAACGGTGAGCCAACACGTGTTTCCTCCAGCCAATGAGAATTCTACACGTGGAAAATCCTCATTGGTCCAGGTTGTTAGCGGGTTATCGGATCCAAAACCGGACCCGATAGCTTAACGGTGTTCCGTTACGGTGGATGCCACGTGTCGGTCACCCTTGAAGAAAGCACTTCCATGATGCGCGATTTATCGTCATGGAAGTGGACACTTCCGTGATGATAATTTTGGAATTTTCATGGAACACTTCTACGACAGCACAGGAATGACTATCTTGATTCTATCATAAATTTGTCATGGATGTACATGCATGACAGAAAACCTGGCCTACTGTGACAAACACGTATCATCACAGAAGTGTCTTTTTTTTGTAGTGCATGTTATTGATGTGTACCTTACTAATGCTCGTAGTAGCGCCTGGGTATTTGATACTGGTTCTATTGCTCATATTTGCAACTCGAAACAGGGGCTACGGATTAAACTAAGATTGGCTAAGGACGAGGTGACAATGCGCGTCGGAAATGGTTCCAAGGTCGATGTGATCGCCATCGGCACGCTACCTCTACATCTACCTTCGGGATTAGTTTTAGACCTGAATAATTGTTATTTGGTGCCAGCGTTAAGCATGAACATTATATCTGGATCTTGTTTGATGTGAGACGGTTATTTATTTAAATCAGGGAATAATGGTTGTTCTACTTATATGAGTAATATCTTTTATGGTCATGCACCCTTGATGAGTGGTCTATTTTTGTTGAATCTTGATCGTAATGATACACATATTCATAATATTGAAGCCAAAATATGCAAAGTTAATAATGATTGTGCAACTTATTTGTGGCACTCCCGTTTAGGTCATATTGGTGTAAAGTGCATGAAGAAACTCCATGCTGATGGGCTTTTGGAACCACTTGATTATGAATCACTTGATGCTTGCGAACCATGCCTCATGGGCAAGATGACTAAGACTCCGTTCTCCGGAACAATGGAGCGAGCCACTGACTTATTGGAAATAATACATACTGATGTATGCGTTCCGATGAGTGTTGAGGCTCGCGGCGGGTATCGTTATTTTCTGACCTTCACAGATGATTTGAACAGATATGGGTATATCTACTTAATGAAACATAAGTCTGAAACATTTGAAAAGTTCAAAGAATTTCAGAGTGAAGTGGAAAATCAACGTAACAAGAAAATAAAGTTTCTACGATCTGATCGTGGTGGTGAATATTTGAGTTACGAGTTTGGTCTTCATTTGACACAATGTGGAATAGTTTCGCAACTCACGCCACCTGGAACACCACAGCGTAATGGTGCGTCCGAACGTCGTAACTGTACTTTATGGTTGCTAAGCAGTTTTGGGATACTAAACGGACCTCCCCAGATGGTAATCTTAAAGTGGCCGATTTACCCTCTTTTGCAATGAGTTTCGCTACAGCACCTGCTGCTCTAGCTAATTGCCCACCCCTTCCACGTGTGATTTCTATGTTATGCATGGCCGTGCCTAAGGGCATATCGGTTGAAGTAGATTCTTCTTTTCTCTCAAAAAACCCCTTCCCAAACTGTACAAGCTTCTTCCAAAGCATACGGCTTTCTAGATGTATATGACGATCTCTATGGTGCGATTTGTCTCTTACCGATTTACCGCTATCGTTTTGGGGTTATGCTTTAGAGACGGCTGCATTCACGTTAAATAGGGTACCATCTAAATCCGTTGAGACGACATCATATGAACTATGGTTAGGCAAGAAACCTAAGCTGTCATTTCTAAAAGTTTGGGGTTGCAATGCTTATGTGAAAAAGCTTCAGCCTGATAAGCTCGAACCCAAATCGGAGAAATGTGTCTTCATAGGATACCCAAAAGAAACTGTTGGGTACACCTTCTATCACAGATCCGAAGGCAAGATATTTGTTGCTAAGAATGGATCCTTTCTAGAGAAGGAGTTTCTCTCGAAAGAAGTGAGTGGGAGGAAAGTAGAACTTGATGAGGTAGTTGTACCTTCTCTCGAATTGGAAAGTGGTTCATCACAAAAAAAAGTTCCAGTGATGCCTACACCAATTAGTGAGGAAGCTCATGATGATGATCATGAAACTTCAGATTAAGTTACTACTGAACCTCGTAGGTCAACCAGAGTACATTCCACGCCAGAGTGGTACGGTAATCCTGTTCTGGAAGTCATTTTACTAGACCATGACGAACCTACGAACTATGAGGAAGCGATGATGAGCCCAGATTCTGCAAAATGGCTTGAAGCCATGAAATTTGAGATGGGATCCATGTATGAGAAAAAAGTGTGGACTTTGGTTGACTTGCCCGATGATCGGCAAGCCAATGAAAATAAATAGATCTTCAAGAAGAAGACTGACGCTGACGATAATGTTATTGTCTACAAAGCTCGACTTGTTGCGAAAGGTTTTCGACAAGTTCAAGGAGTTGACTATGATGAGACCTTCTCACCAGTAGCAATGCTTAAGTCTGTCCAAATCATGTTAGCAATTGCCGCATTTTATGATTATGAAATTTGGCAAATGGATGTCAAAACTGCATTCCTTAATGGATTTCTTAAAGAAGAGTTGTATATGATGCAACCAGAAGGTTTTTTCGATCCTAAAGGTGCTAACAAAGTGTGCAAGTTCCAGCGAACCATTTATGGACTGGTGCAAGCCTCTCGGAGTTGGAATATATGCTTTGATAGTATGATCAAAACATATGGTTTCATACAGACTTTTGGAGAAGCCTGTATTTACAAGAAATTGAATGGGAGCTCTGTGGCATTTCTAATATTATATGTTGATGGCATATTGTTGACTGGAAATGATATAGACTTTCTGGATAGCATAAAAGGATACTTGAATAAGAATTTTTCAATGAAAGACCTCGGTGAAGTTGCTTATATATTGGGCATCAAGATCTATAAAGATAGATCAAGGCGCTTAATTGGACTTTCACAAAGCACATACCTTCATAAAGTTTTGAAGATGGATCAGTCAAAGAAAGGGTTCTTGCCTATGTTACAAGATGTGAAATTGAGTCAGACTCAATGCCCGACCACTGCAGAAGATAGAGAGAAAATGAAAGTCATTCCCTATGGCTCAACCATAGGTTCTATCATGTATGCAATGTTGTGTACCTGACCTGATGTGTGCCTTGCTATAAGTTTAGCAGGGAGGTACGAAAGTAATCCAGGAGTGGATCACTGGACAACGGTCAAGAACATCCTAAAATACCTAAAAAGGACTAAGGATACGTTTCACGTTTATGGAGGTTACAAAGAGCTTGTCGTAAATGGTTACGTCGATGCTAGCTTTGACACTAATCCGGATGACAATAAGTCACAAACCGGATACGTATTTATATTGAATGGTGGAGCTGTCAGTTGGTGCAGTTTCAAGCAGACTGTCGTGGCGGGATCTACGTGTGAAGCGGAGTACATAGCTGCTTTGGAAGCAGCAAATGAAGGAGTCTGGATGAAGGAGTTCATATCCGATCTAGGTGCAATACCTAGTGCATCGTGTCCAATGAAAATCTTTTGTGACAATACTGGAGCAATTGCCTTAGCGAAGGAATCTAGAATTCACAAGAGAACCAAACACATCAAGAGACGCTTCAACTCCATCCGCGATCAAGTCAAGGAGGGAGACATAGAGATTTGAAAAATACATACGGATCTGAATGTTGCAGACCCGTTGACTAAGCCTCTTCCACGAGCAAAACATGATCAACACCAAGACTCCATGGGTATTAGAATCATTACTATGTAATCTAGATTATTGACTCTAGTGCAATTGGGAGACTGAAGAAATTATGCCCTAGTGGCAAAAATAAAGTTGTTATTTATATTTCCTTATATCATGATAAATGTTTATTATTCATGCTATAATTGTATTAACCGGAAACTTGATGCATGTGCGAATACATAGACAAAAGAGAGTGTCCCTAGTATGCCTCTATTTGACTAGCTCGTTAATCAAAGATGGTTAAGCTTCCTAACCATAGACATGTGTTGTCATTTGATGAACGGGGTCACATCATTAGAGAATGATGTGATGGACAAGACCCATCTGTTAGCTTAGCATAATGATCGTTAAGTTTTATTGCTATTGCTTTCTGTAGCGCCCAGACCTCAAACAGTCTGATCTCTGTGCATCAGTGTCATCCCTAGATCGGTAATGCTGACACGCACAGTACTTGAAGGATTTATAACAGAGTAGCAATCACATACTTATTACATCGAATGTCTCAAAAGAGAACTTACTACAATAAATATGGCTTAAGGCCATCTAATACGATAACAGCGGAAGGCTTGGAAGATAAAGTGAGTCCATCAACTCCAACGGCATCACTGAGTGAAAGATCATGACCTAAGGCTCCTTACTCTCATCTGGAAAGTCTGCAACAGGATACGCTGCAGCCCAAAAACGGGTCAGCACATGGAATTTGCTGGCAACGCAACACAAAAGAGTAATGCACAGAATAAAGCTATCACTACATGAATATATAGCTGGTGGAGGCTGTATGGTTAATATGTTTTGCGGAAAGCCAATTTTTCCCTACTGCAAAGGAATAAATTTTATTTAACTACAAAGTTTGTTGAAAAACATTGAGAATGGTAAACCCCATCTCAATCCCAATTAAAAGTAATTAATAACCCAACCAACATTATATTAAGAGTGATGAGATCCACATGATAATCCAGGAGCTAGATACTCAAGATGTCCATAACCGCGGACACGACTAATCATGATTAGTTTGTACAATCTACATAGGTTTGTGCACTTTTCCCCACAAGACTCGATCTCCTCCGTTGGATTTCTCGCACTACATAATGTTTGAGAAACGGAGGACCGAGACACAGTCTTTCCGAAGAGGTCCCTTTAACCAATAGATAGGCCTGTACACCTACAATCCCCTACATCTGCTAGCCCATCATGGAAAGGTTTCCCACAACTTACTCAACTATGCCAGAGCCCATAATGGCATGTGGCTGCACACGGAAGTTTCTAGCATGAATAATCTTATGATCCCTTTGAGCCTGGGTGGCAGTCCATAGGATAATCACACGGTACCCCGGGATTTCCAAAAATACAGGCAACACTGGGTTCCCCAGGTGCCTCAATCCACCCAGATGTGTATTAAAGTTGCCACCTTAAGTTAACCATTAAATATCAATTCTCACATCTGTCATGGAAACACTCACCCAATCCACATCTACAAGCATAGCATAGCAATATAAGCAACGTAGAAGTAACTCCCAAAGGTTTGATAATAAACAGGTGAATAGGTACTACCTCATCTACTTCCCAAACCCACAATTTAATCAGATCCTAACCATGCAATTGTTTGAGGATTGATCTAATACAATAAAACTGGGTAGTAAAGAGGCATGATCAAAGTGTTACTTGCCTTGCTGATGATCCGCGAAACCTAGAGACTCGTAGTAGCACGCTTTGCACTCCAGGTACTCTATCGCAAACAAACAAGCATACAATAAGCAATAAAGCAAATATGCATGGGTAAAACTCAAATAAGAAGATCTAACCAGAATGTTCAGCTTAAGAACTCTGGTTTGCAAAAAGAATCAAATCAAACGAAGCAACGGAACTCAAACTACGAAAGAAACAAGCTTTGTTTACTAATCTGGACTAAAGTCAAATTTTACAGTAGCAAAAACTTGTTTAAGTTGATTAAACAGAAAGAGGGCTTCGAGACGAAACTCTAGGCGCTTGAATCGCCTGATTCCGATAAACGAGCGAAAAGTTATACTAGAACGAAAAACGGATCAGAAATCATGATCGAAAATAATCGCGAAAAATCTGAGAAAAAGAAAAACTAACGAAAAGACTAACGAACGAACATTCGCTATCTGCGGTTAATGGGCGAAAACTGTTTGTTGAAACGAACGTACGGACGAACGTCCGCTATATGACTAAACCGGAAAAAAACCGATCTAATAAAAAAACGCATCTAGGTTTTTTACCGGAAAACCGAACCGGTCAAAGAA